>NW_017306844.1:245128-245854 GCF_000935625.1 Nanorana parkeri | reverse complement strand
GACATTTGTCTTATGATATTTTCCCATAAAGGGGGATAATGAGCCTCCTGGTGACACATGGAGCGGTGACGTCACACACATCCCAATCTGCCGCAGATCTTCTGTATGGACGGGGGGATTGCGGGGTCAGGAACTGTAAACTTTCCCAGGATGGAAAGAAGATTTGACGAGCGGATCGTTGCCCTCTATCAGCGTCTGTCCCCGGGGTGCTCTGACTAGTCCTGTGTGCGCGGCTGTCCCACAACTGGCAATCACAAGGACCGGCGTGCACGGCAGGAGGAGGACAATCATCTAGCTGGAGATCAGATGTATGTCAAATGGCCATGTACACTGACCCTAAACACATTCACCTAGGGGGGGGCAGTCCTGTAATTCAGCAGGTCTTTCACAGTTCCCCCCGGTGTAGCCTTTACACGCAATGCATCCAGCACAGTGCTGAAAATAACCTCAGCTTATCACATATGGGTCATGTCAATCCTTAGGACTCCGTGTAGAGGGATTCTAGCAGATCCTAAAGCCGGGCTGAGCTCGTCATTGAGTGCAAAATGCCAATTCTGCCCATTGAGGTCATTTCATGTGCCGTCTCTCCTTCATGTACAGGAATGCAGTGACATGGCTCCACTTGCAGCACTTTCCCCGGCTCCCTTTACTGACGGATGGACATGTTTGTCCTGAGCTCTCTGTGTTGGGGGGGGGAGGGGGCAGAGCTCCCTGTGTGTGTCACCC
>NW_017306844.1:241034-244151 GCF_000935625.1 Nanorana parkeri | reverse complement strand
GGAGTCATTAGGCCTTGTTCCCAGCCATATGTAGGTCAGAGGAGGACAAGCTGCACCTTCAGCTCAGCGGCCGAGATACGGCTTACATGCGTCACGCGGCAGGACGCAGCGTTTTATGGTGGAACGCTATTCCGGGATCATTGGTATGGGATAGCGCGGGGAACGTCCCGACATTTCCATAGATCTCCTCTCCACGTATCAGATTCTGGAATTTGTCAGATCTCATCATTGGTGTGGTGACAAGGAATTATTATTAAGAACGTCATCGTAATCCTCAGGATTCTCAGCACTAAGGCCCCGTTCACACTGAGCGATTTATCGCGCGGTAATTCCCGCGATATCGCGGCTATTTACCGCGCGATATCGCTCTCCAATGCTTGGCAATGGGGCAAAGGGTCCTGCTGTCGCGGGTCGTGCGTCGCTACAGCAGGACCCTTTTTGGAGCGGATTTTGCCACGATTCCAGCTTGCTCAATGAAAGCATTTGCACGATATCGCGCAAAATTCAAATCGCACAACAAACGCGCGATTTGCGAATCGCGCAGTGTGAATGGGGCCTAAGAGGCCAACAGCGGAATCACATCCATGTCGGCATAGCGGGAAATTTTTACCAGGCTGTGAATAATGTGACTTCTCATCCTGAGTTGGCAGTTTAACACAGAAATGAAGCCAATACGTTTTAGGTTTGGACAGAGTAAGGGAGGGTCATAGCTTTTTTTTTTGCCAGTGGGGAGATTTTCCTTCAGGAAGTGAGGGGAAATCCCTTCTCCCCCCCCCCAAAGAGATGTCAGCAGAACTAGTGTCCCCATTTGAAGATTTCCCATCTGTTCCTGTTCTGGTGACAACAGTCACCAGGACAAATAGAGAAGATGACTCTCCCTAATGGGGACACAGACAGCAATAAAACTAGAAGGGGTTCTAATCCCTCTCCACTCTATCCAAAACATACACAAAAAAAAGTTTGGGCTTCAGTTGCACTTGGTCAGGCACAGCCAGGCGCATAGTATTTTTTAGGTGACGGTCACCTTTCCTTTTGTCCAGGTGACCATTATCACAGTACGTGAAAGAGAATCCCAACTTTTGGGTTGTCACCAGAACAGGAATAGATGGGAAAGCTTCCAATGGTGACACTAGTTCTTGTGACCAAGCAGGCCACCATGGATTTCCCTGACTTTGGAGGGATTTCCTCTCACTTCCTTTTGTGGCTATCAGGCAGGAAGTGAAGGGAAATCTCCTCAATGAGACACAGATGGCAAAAAGAAGACAGAGGTTATAACCAGTGCTGTAACTATAGCCATAGCAGCCCAGGCGGCTATTATGGGGCCTGGGGGTGGAAGGGGGCCCCAGTAAGGCAAATTAAACACAGACCATGTGAAGATAATACAGCACGGTATCGTTAAGGGTTGGAGTGGTTGCAGTTGACTCTAATCCCCTGTACCCTCCCTTACACTGGAAATCACGGATGTAAGGGTTCAGCATGACAGTCAGGCACCTAGCATTGCCAAGAGGAGATGAGCTGTGTCAGTCCCATATTTGACCCATGACAGAGGTCAGACATGGCGGCACTCCCACCCTCACCCAGTAGAGAGCGCTGTCCGGGCTCCGGGGATGCTGGAGAGGTCGGCGGCTCTAATATTGGGGTTTCCTCTGTTTTCCAGTGAGCCGATTGGCTGTGTGCTGGGCACAAGATGGCGTCCTGTGCTGTGAGGTCCTTGAAGATCATCGCTCCTTCCAAAATCTGAAAACCCAAAACTGACACCAAATCAGTCATAATATGCAGCCCTCAGCTGGGAATTCTGGGTATTTTGCTGCTTTCCAGTTGTGAGACTCATTATGTGTGACGCCTTTTTTTTCTCCATTTTGTGTTTTGCAGAGACCGGTCGCCGTTCATCTTCACCAGCGAGATGGAAAACTTCATCACGGAGGGGGGGAGGAGCCCACAGCGCGCACAGGAGTTTGTGGATCTCTGCTGCTGTGCGTACAACATCATCCGCAGACACAGCGCATTACTGATCACCGCCCTGGAGCTGGTGAGCCATCTGTACACACTACAATGTGTTCCACAATAAGAACTGTCAGTGACACATCTCCAGGCCGCCCTCTGCTTATCTGTGGTCAGCCCGCCCTCGAAAAGACTGATGTGTAGCCCCTCCCCCCTGACCCATCTGACTGTATCATTGAGATAAGGTAAAGGTGCACACAAGTGCGGTCAGATCCCCAGACTCCTATTTGCTTGACCTCTCCTTCTATGCTTTGCCTTGATTTTGTCATTTGTGTTTACAGAGCTCAGTAGCCCAAACTTAGATTATAGCGATAGCTGCATGAGTCAGAGGACAGGCATAGGTCCAATGCCCCTCTCCCGCTACTACTGTGCTCTGTCTATAGAAAGACCACCCCTAAGCAAAAAGGGTTGCTATGACTTCCTATCCTTGTGTCTCCCCCTAGATGCTGCAGGCCGGCCTGCCCGAATTATCTGGTGTTCATGACCTGAAGTACGTCCATGACAACCTGCGGCCTTACGACTCCGATCTACAAGCAACAAGTTATTTTACAAGGTAAGGACGACGTGGATTTCCTTCATTGACCTATAGGAAATATAGAGACCTCTATGGAGGCATCCAGCCACTTTGTGATTGCAAGAACCCAGGATCCAGGCATGTGGTGATGGAACTCAGGATCCAGGTACTTGGTAATGGGACCTGGGATTGAGGTATTTAGTTATCTGGGTATGGGGTGATAGGACCCGGGAATGTGGTGATATGACCCCGGGATCCGGGTATGTGGTGATAGGACCCGGGATCCGGGTATGTGGTGATAGGCACCCGCGATCCAGGTATGTGGTGATGAGACCCGGGATCCAGGTATATGGTGATGGGACCCGGGATCCAGGTATATGGTGATGGGACCCAAGATCCAGGTATGTGGTGATAGGACTCGGGATCCGGGTATGTGGTGATAGGCCCCCGGGATCCAGGTATGTGGTGATAGGACCCAGGATCCGGGTATGTGGTGATAGGACCCGGGATCTGGGTATGTGGTGATAGGACCCGGGATCTGGGTATGTGGTGATAGGACCCCGGGATCCAGGATTTGGTGATAGAGACCCAGGATTCAGGTA
>NW_017306844.1:233953-240874 GCF_000935625.1 Nanorana parkeri | reverse complement strand
CCCGGGATCTGGGTATGTGGTGATAGGACCCGGGATCTAGGTATGTGGTGATAGGACCCCGGGATCTGGGTATGTGGTGATAGGACCCCGGGATCTGGGTATGTGGTGATAGGACCCCGGGATCTGGGTATGTGATGATAGGACACCAGGATCTGGGTATGTGGTGATAGGACCCCGGGATCTGGGTATGTGGTGATAGGACCCGGGATCCCGGTATGTGGTGATAGGACCCAGGATCCAGGTATGTGGTGATAGAACCCCAGGATCCAGGTATGTGGTGATAGAACCCCGGGATCCAGGTATGTGGTGATAGGACCCCGGGATCTGGGTATGTGGTGATAGGACCCCGGGATCTGGGAATGTGGTGATAGGACCCCGGGATCTGGGTATGTGGTGATAGGACCCCGGGATCCAGGTATGTGGTGATAGGACCCCGGGATCTGGGTATGTGGTAATAGGACCCCAGGATATGGGTATGTGGTGATAGGACCCCGGGATCCAGGTATGTGGTGATAGGACCCTGGGATCCAGGTATGTGCTGATAGGACCCCGGGATCTGGGTATGTGGTGATAGGACCCCGGGATCTGGGTATGTGGTGATAGGACCCGGGATCTGGGTATGTGGTGATAGGACCCGGGATCTGGGTATGTGGTGATAGGACCCCGGGATCTGGGTATGTGGTGATAGGACCCCGGGATCCAGGTATGTGGTGATAGGACCCCGGGATCTGGGTATGTGGTGATAGGACCCCGGGACCTGGGTATATGGGGATAGGTGCCCGTGGTTATCTGGGTATGTGGTGATAGGACCCCGGGATCTGGGTATGTGGTGATAGGACCCCGGGATCTGGGTATGTGGTGATAGGACCCCGGGATCTGGGTATGTGGTGATAGGACCCCGGGATCCAGCACACTTTCATAATTCCTAATATGAACGCTCTGATCTCTGATGATAATAAGACATAAAAAGTCATATTTTCTCTGTCCCTCCAGCAAGATTACGGAGAGTCTGCAGTGTGTTTCTGTGAAGTTGAATTTCTTGGTCCACGCTTTTGCCAACATGAGCCCGGGGGATGCGGCAAAACTAGCCGGACAGGGGAACCCGTCCCTGCCGAAATTCATACGGAAAACAGCTGTGAAGGGCTTAAAGAAGATCTCTAAAATGGTGAGAGCCGCGTGTGACACCCTCCCAGAAGGTCCTGGCAGGATGGGACAGAGGTTCTGGGTTCAGTTCTGACCTGAGTGCGATCTGCATGGAGTTTGTATGTTCACCTTGTATTTGTATGGGTTTCTTCCTACAATCCAAAAATGTAGTGAAAGGTGACCTGACCCCACTGTGTGTATATATCCTCAGTTTGGGACATTAGAGTGCGAGCTCCTCTAGTGCAGAGACCGATATAACTGGTTCATTGTTTCTTGTACAGCACTGTGGTATATGTCAGAGCTATAACAGCGTGGGAGATTAGAGTGAAAACTCCTCTGGTACAGAGACTGATGTGACTGGCTGAGTGCTCTTTGTACTACACTGCGGATTATGTCAGAGCTATATTAATGTATGATAGCAGTGTGGGAGATTAGAGTGTAAGCTCCTCTGCGTTCTGTACATTGTATCTCTCGGCAGTGTAATGACAGACATTCATTTGGTATTAATATTCCGGTTGCGGTTCAGTTCGGCAGCTCTATGAGTTCCCCTCTTCTCTGGTGTCGGATATTTGGCCGCACGGAGGAATTGAAGATTTTAGCACCATTTTTCCTCCATGGTAAATATGAGCGCCGCGTTTGATTTTCCCGCCTTTCCTTCCTCGGCTGTTCGCGGTCCATTTTCCGGCAGCTGTGATTATTTTCTACTTCTTTCACTTGTAGCGACCTCCGAGCCGCAGTCCTCCCTCCCCCCACAGCCCCCGTCGGGATAAACGGCCGCCGGAGATTCCTGAAAAACGGATCGATCTTGTTCCTCGGTGTGATGAATTGTCGGCGGAGCCCTCTAGCCGGAAGCCTCTGGCGTGGAATAAATGAGCGGCCGATGGGAATTGGGATACATTTCAGGTGGAGCTGTGCGCGGCTCCTTCTTATACATCGGAGAATTTTCCGCCGTCTCACATTTTGTGATTCCAGAAATAAATAAAACGGATGATTAATGTGACGCGATCCTGAAGTGAGAGGCCCGAGGTGCCGGCGCTTATTTATCGGGGAATCTCTGCGGAACATTGATCACTTCGCTGATACTTTCAGATGGTTTGTAAATCAGACGGGTGATTTATCCGAACGCTCTCCTGGTGTGTATTAGAGACGGGATAAACTGTTCTCAGGTTGTATAATCTGACGGCAAGAACGGTGAACCTCACCGGGCCATAGAGGGAACCTCTGCGGCCCCTCTCCACCCCTTCCTAAACTCACTGCCTAACATGATCCCAAAACAAATTGGATGCATTACCCTAAAGAACCCAAACTAACCTCTATTACCCTAAAGAACCTTCCTACAAAACAAACTAACATCCATTACTCTAAAGAATCCTTCCTACAATACAAACTAACCTCCATTACCCTAAAGAATCCTTCCTACAATACAAACTAACCTCCATTACCCTAAATAACCCTTCCTACACCACAAACTAACCTCCACTACCCTAAAGAATCCTTCCTACAATACAAACTAACCTCCACTACCCTAAAGAGCCCTTCCTACACCACAAACTAACCTCCACTACCCTAAAGAACCCTTCCTACAATACAAACTAACCTCCACTACCCTAAAGAACCCTTCCTACACCACAAACTAACCTCCATTACCATAAAGAACCCTTCCTACACCACAAACTAACCTCCGTTACCCTAAATAACCATTCCTACAGCACAAACTAACCTCCATTACCCTAAAGAACCCTCCTACACCACAAACTAACCTCCATTACCCTAAAGAACCCTTCCTACAAAACAAACTAACCTCCATTACCTAAAGAACCCTTCCTACAGCACAAACTAACCTCCATTACCCTAAATAACCCTTCCTACAATACAAACTAAGCTCCATTACTTAAAGAACCCTTCCTACAATACAAACTAACCTCCATTACTTAAAGAACCCTTCCTACACCACAAACTAACCTCCATTACCTAAAGAACCCTTCCTACAATACAAACTAACCTCCATTAGACTAAAGAACCCTTCCTACAATACAAACTAACCTCCATTACCCTTAAGAGCCCTTCCTACAACACATACTAACCTCCATTACACTAAAGAGCCCTTCCTACAATACAAACTAACCTCCATTACCTAAAGAACCCTTCCTACAACACATACTAACCTCCATTACCCTAAAGAACCCTTCCTACAATACAAACTAACCTCCATTACCCTAAAGAACCCTTCCTACAATACAAACTAACCTCCATTACCCTTAAGAGCCCTTCCTACAATACAAACTAACCTCCATTACTTAAAGAGCCCTTCCTACACCACAAACTAACCTCCATTACCCTAAATAACCCTTCCTACAATACAAACTAACCTCCATTACCCTAAATAACCCTTCCTACAATACAAACTAACGTCCATTACCCTTAAGAGCCCTTCCTACAACACAAATTTACCGCTTTTACCTTAAAGAATACTTTCTGCACCACAAATGTAACATTCCTCCAACATCACAAATTAACCCATATTACTGTCCGATTTCTCTCCGGTGTGTCCCCGGGAGGTCACTTGGCTGCATTAAATCATTTCCTTTGTGTCATTGTTGCGACTTGTGAACGAGCCCCATTATTGGCCGTGGCACGTGGCGGCGGGTGTGTGCGGATTCGTCAGGGAACGTGGAGAGATTTGTCCTCGCTGGCGGTGTGTCAGGCGGGTCGGAGTCAGCTCCACATAGCCCACGTGTCGCCCTGTGAATAGATTTGTATATTTAATGATGGAAACGGCGAGATTTATGAGGGAGGAAATAACACAGAGCGCCGAGAGAGGAATACTAATTCTAGGAGGATCACTTCCTATGCCGTGTGATGGCAGGACAGCCAGGTGACTAGGGGCCGCACCAGGAGAAAGTTCCACAAGGGGTGGAGCTCCACCTGCTAAGGAACTACAACACCCAACATGGATTGGATGGCTGCCAGCTCTCCCTGATTTCTGGGAAAGTCCGAGGTTCTACTGAGGAACTACAACGCCCAGCATGGGTGGCTGCCAGCTCTCCCTGATTTCTGGGAAAGTCCGAGGTTCTACTGAGGAACTATTACTCCCAGCGTTGAGGACTTCCAGCTCACTAAACAACAGTCTATGGGACCTCTCCTCCCCACTATAAACCGTTTATTGTGCTTCTCCACTCCTCCCCACTATAAACTGTCCATTAGACATCTCCTTCTTCCTCACTATGAATTGTCTATCAGGCCTCTATTAGTTACTCCCCACTATAAACTGTCTATTGGACCTCTCCTTCACTATAAACTGTCTATTGGACCTCTCCTTCACTATAAATTGTCTATTGGGCTTCTCTATTACTCTCTGCTACGAACCGTCTAGTGGGCTTCTCTACGACTCCCAGCTATATAAAGTCTGCAGGGCTTCTCCACTCCTCCCGGCTATATACTGTCCTTTGGGCTTCTCCACTTCTCTCCACTATAAATGGTCTATTCGGCCTCTCTGCCCCTACTGACTATACACTCTCTATTGGACCTCTCCTTCCTCCGGACTATACGTTGTCTATCAGGCCACTTTTATAGTAGTTACTCTTTGCTATAAACTGTATATTGTGCTTCTCCTCTCCTCCCCACTATAAACAATATATTGGATTTCTCTTTCCTCCTCACATTAAACTCTATAAGTTGTCTATTAGGCTTTGAAGGCCTGGCTAGTAGCTCAGGACCTGACATTTTGAATAAAAATTATAAACACTAAGATTGTGAACACTTCATAAATCAAGTGTTTCATGGATCTGTTATTTCTATTCCAAATCAGATCAAGTGAATGTGAGTTGTTAGCTCTTAGTCTCAACCCAAGTGAAAAAAAATAGCAAAAAAAAAAAATGTTAACTACTTCCCTGCCGGCCGTTGTGTATAAACGGACGGCCGGGAGCATCCCGGATGTAACAGGCCATGCATATACGGCCTGTTAGTCCCGCCCACTCGTGCACGCGGCGCGCGCGTGCGTGCGGGAAAGACACAAAATGTAAAAACCGGCAGCGATGCCCGTTAACATACAAGCGATAACATACAAGGATCGCTCGTATGAGGTCCCGGTATGTGCGCCCCCTCTGCGGCTCCCCTCCTCCCACTGTCACGCTGGTCCCGGGCTCCGCTGTGCCCGGTGCGAGCCCGGGACCAGCATAGTGCCTCTCTGACAGGGGATTAGAGGGAGGTCGGTACACGATCTTCCTCCGGTGTCAGAGTGGGAAAGTAGGTGACATTATGTCCCCTGATGTCTCCATAAAGAGGACCTGTCGCATCTTTTGCTATCACATAGAGAGGTTTCTTAGCCCCCTCTGTGATGACAATAAAGTTAATAGGAAAAAAATTAACGTTTCCCCCCCCAAAAAACATTTTTAAGTTACACATAAGTGTAACATAAAAAAGAATTAACAAAAAACTATTTTTTTTTTAAGTTCCCACCCCTACATACACACATGTAAACATGCGTCAGGTGCGCATACCTGCGAAAACGACGATTGCTCCCATTACGCCGCACATGTTACCTATCACCGCGAACGTCGCAATGAGAGCAATAGTTCTAGGGCCATCAATCACTGATAACACGAAACTGATGACCTGTAAAAGCTTTTAAAGCGTCGCCTATGGTCAATTTTGGTATGGTAGTTTTTTGTGATTTCGCGGGTGCGCGCAATTTTTAAGCTTGACATGTTTGGTGTCTATTTACCCGACGTGACCCCGTCTTTTATATTTTACCAAAAAATTGGGGTAATAATAAATGTTTTATAACATAATGTATAAAAATTAAAAAATTTTGAAGTGTTTAGTAATTTTTCCTGAATATAGTAAAAAATAAAACCCCCAGTGGTGATTAAATACCACCAAAAGAAAGCTCTATCTGTCCCCAAAAAAGGGTATAAAATTCATTTCAGTACAGCGCTGTATGACGGAATAAATGTCAGTCAAAGTACCGCAGCTCTGAATACTGAAAAATGACCTGGCCAGGAAGGGGGTCTAAACAGAGGCGGCTCTTTAATTCGGCAAATTAGGCGGTCGCTTTGGCCTCACGCTCCCGAGGGCCTCGCGGCCGCCTAATTTGCCCTGCCGTCACATTACCTCACAGCCAGGTAACTTCATGAGCTCTTAGCCCTGTCAAACGGAGCATCTCCGTTTGACAGCGACAGGGCTGAGAGCTTATCTGTTTCCTCGGTCCGTCCATTCAGCCACTGGTCTTCTGGAGCTCCGCCCACCAGCCACTGGGAAGCCATTTCACCCCTCCCATCCACCGTGCGAGGATCCCAATCTGGCTGGGAGGGCGGAGTTGAATCTGGCTGGGAGGGCGGAGTTAAATCTGGCTGGGAGGGTGGATCGTCAGGGGCAGACGTCAGCAACGGCTCATCCTGCACGCTCCCGCCAGTGAGAAGCTCCCTGCACAGTCCTGGTGAGAGGCAGCCTTCACAGGCTACAGCAATGGTGAGAGCCCTGTGACCCTAGAGAGTCCTGTGGAGACCCTAGGTAGCCCCGGTTTAACCAGGGCTCTGTGGGGTCTCGCCAGCTGTCTGTGGGGTCTAACAAGGCTGGTTAGACTCCATAGAGCCCTGGTGAGACAACACCGAGCCCTGCTACCCTGGTGAGACCCCCTCAGAGCCCTGGTGATTCCCCAGAGAGCCTTGGTGAGACCCCACAAAGCCATTGTGAGACCCCATGCAGCCCTGGTGAGACCCTATGGAGCCCTGGTGCTTGTGAGACCCCACTTCGCCCTGATGAGACCAGGGCTCTGTG
>NW_017306844.1:213149-233552 GCF_000935625.1 Nanorana parkeri | reverse complement strand
CTGGTGAGACCCTACAGAGCCCTGTGTTATTCAGGGCTCTGTGGGGTCTCACCAGGGCTCTTTGGGGGTCCTACTGGGGCTCTGTGGGGTCTCACCAGCCTGGTTAAACCCCACAGAACCCTGGGGAGACCCCACAGAGCCCTGGTGAGACCCCACAGGCCTGAGCGGGGGGCCTCATGTTTAGGTTTCGCCTAAGGCCTCGCAAACTCTAGAGCCGCCTCTGGGTCTAAACACCTGGTCAGCAGAATGTAGGATCTAGATAGGACCTTAGACACAAATAGTCATTCTACATCCAAAGAACGAAAGAGCAGTTAATGTTCCGTATCTTCTTGCTCATGACACTTTCCTCGGTTGCGTGGAGAAAAGGAGTTCTATATTATATTCTCCAAATGATCCCGGGGTGTCTCCAGCAAAAGCCCAATCCTCTCCTTTGCTCTCCAATTCCCTGGTGTGTCCGTGGATAAGCTGACCACACACAGCTCCCTCTGTTTAACCTTCTCTCCACCACGATTTCTGGCAGTGCACACTCAGAGGTGTCCCAAGGGAAAGGAGAGGGAAAAAAGGAGAAAGCCTTCTAAGTGCATCAAAAGAGTAATATATATACATTTGTTTATGATCACTAACCTAGACCACTGAATAGCCAGGTGTTTTGGGGGCTAAGGTAGTGGTGTAGGTGTTTTGGGGGCTAAGGTAGTGGTGTAGGTGTTTTGGGGGCTAAGGTAGTGGTGTAGGTGTTTGGAAGTTGAGGTGCTTGAAAAAATAGTCTTTTGAATAGTCATATAATAACTGACAGGTTCTCTTCAGTAAAAAAAAATGTCTCCAATGTAGTAAATCTTCCTTCTTCCCCCTGCAGAAAGAGCGAATTCTAACGGAGCTCAAGGCGACGATGGACAATGAGCCGGCCAGTGCAGGGGGTAAGTGTCCCTCATGTGATGAAGATAGGGATAGTGGGTAAGTGTCCCTCATGTGATGATGATAGTGATAGTGGGTAAGTGTCCCTCAGTGATGAAGATAGGGATAGTGGGTAAGGGTCCCTCGTGTAATGGTGATAGTGACATATTTCTCTGTACCATGATGGATGTGGATCTTCTGAATGAATATGATATTGCAGGTCAGAATTTACTGATCTTTCTCTTCTCTGATTGGTCAGATGGCGAGCGTGGGATTCAGCTTCACTTCTCCTTCTCTCCTCCCGTCTTCTCCGTCCTCCTCAAACATCTCCGGAATATTGTAAGTCCCTCCCCCGAAAAATGGTAAAACCCTTTGTAGTTATCGGCCAGTCTTATGGTTCCCACGGCCAGTAAGGATACCATCCTGTTATCTGATTGGATGGGTTGGTCAATCCTGGAATCTGTGTCATGATGAAGTCCCACTCTCTGTATTTTCAGCATTTATTGGATGGCTCCGCCCCCAGCGCCAGCGTCACCATCTCCCTCCATTGCCAGAACATGGAGATATCCAGAGAGGAGGTCAAATCTCCGGCCAGATCTCCGGCTCCTACCTTCAACAAGCTGGTGAGTACAATGACGGAGCCTGCCGAGTGTGTACGGCTCCCCTCTATATACTCTTATTCTGGATCTACGGATTGATTGCGTCTCTGTTGCCGTGGCAGGTGCAGTTCTCGGTGGGCCATTTGGCTGGTCATGTGATGAAGTTCCAGGTGAAGAGTAAAGGGTCCTTCCTGGGGGAGCTGAGCGTATCATTGAGCACCGTCCCACTAAACAAGGACGTCTGGTATCGCCTGGGAGGATGACCCAACACATGAGCGGATTGTGGACTCCGGGGGAGAGATCTGCGCTGGCCTCCTCTGTGTGTTATTATTATATTTATATGATCCGGCTCATGACTGGATGGCTTCCATTTCCACGGCGTGATGACGATCAGATGGGGTTGGCATGATGGCACCATTCTTGTGCGCAAAACTCTAGATTGTGATGGACACGTCAGAGTATTAAAGGGTCACTCCACTGAGCATCCGGCGGTGCAGCCCTTTAAGAATGGGCCGTTTCAGCTCCGGCCAGAAGGATGTTGGGGCTGCTTTCCTTATACAGAAATATTCACTGCTGTTGTAGGCGGACCTAGGGGGAGTCATGTGACGAAGCTCAGCGAATTATAGGAGATTCAGATCAGATGTGCGAGCGCCTATATACGCCTATACTTCGGGCACAGGACACGGCTCCGGAATATTCATATCATGTACTGACCACAGAGTGCTTTGTGGAGACAGTTCTGGATGTGATTTATCATTGAAGAAATAAATTATTATTTATTGGTGATTGGAGATCTGTGTCACATGTCCCCCTCCACCCAGGAGGAGGAGCTAGAGGAGAATACAGAGTGCACAACGTGAGCGTGGAAAAGGGGAGCTCCCCGCTCCAGTGTTGCACTTCGAATTCTCCTCTAGCTCCTCCTTCTTTTTTTACCAAATACAGAACCTCTGCTATAAGAGGAATGCGGAGGTGAGATTTAGGCTAACATGCCGCCATTTTGGGAACACAATGACATCAATGGGTTTGGAGAAATTAAAGTGGTGTTGGTGGCGTTTAAGGGAACAATGAGCATTTAAATGTCTCCCGAGGGTTCCAGAAGCCCCCCTCACCTATCCTGGACCTGTTCTTTTACCTCATTATTTTATGGATGTTTTCTTTATTACAGTAAGGCCACAATCAAACGTTCTATAATCCGCCATAGTGCGGCAGGTATACTGCAGATATTTGCGGCCAGGATTCTGGGTATTCCAATCAGAGACAGGCGCTCAATGGCAGGCTGGAAGGAGTCGGGGCTGTGGGCGGAGTTGAGAATGTATTTGTACATCCAAGGGTTACCTGTGGTTAGGGTCAGACGTGCAGCCCAGGAGCTGCACCAGGGTGGGTGTCACCGGATGCGGCCGCCGTGCATGCGTTATGACATCCGTGGTGTGATGTCCACACATGAGCGGTGATGTACTTTATTGCCGATGGCCAAATTGGTGATGGTTGCCAGCAGAGAGAAGAGGGTATATTGACCCGGCACAATAATGTATGCCGCTTGGTCCGTCCCCCCCTCTCGTAATGCTATTGGGTTCTACTTGACTATAGTGACTGTGTAGAGACTATACTGTGAGTCATTTTGGTGTTGCCCCCCTCTGACAGTGTCACCTGGTCCGAGCCGCACCCCCCTTGTGATGCCACTGGTTCTGTGATCAGGGTCAGACCTCTGTGCCTAACCACAGTGAACCCTTGGATGTGCGGACACATACTTAAATCTGCCAACAGCCCCACCTACTTTCAGCCTATCGCTGGGCGTCCATCACTGATTTGAACACCAAGAATCCTGGCCACAGGTGTTCTCCTTTTAAACCAGTGAATAGTACGATGCGTTCTCCCTCCTCTGGGAACGTGTCATCTCTTATCAGGACCATTTTATAGTTCGATATTTCTAGTAACCCCCCTTACCCTCCCTTAGGACGCCGCTTCATCTGCTCTCATTGTCCTTTGTTTATGTCAGGGCAAAATAAATGTTTTTGCAAAATTGAGTCTCAACATACTCAATTGAATGAGTCCCACTTGGCTACCAATGTTACAATACAACCAACCAAGAAAACTACATGCTTCCATATGTTTTGTCTCTTTAAATATGCTGCAAATTCAGAAACATACCTGGTAACCTGCCATAAATCCAGCAAGCTCCTAACTTCCTGTAGTGAGCTGACAACTCTGCCTTGGCAGCACTCAAATCCAAAGCAGTGTTGTCAGCCCTGTCCGGTTCTCCTCTGCTGGATTACAGAAGAACACCTCCGCCACCCTCATCTTCACATCCACTGCCCCCTCCGCATCTGCATAATGTAAGGGTTGGTGTACAGTAGTCCAGAAGGGAGAACTGGGTAGGCCTAAGAATACTGCTTGAGATTGCAGTGCAGTGCATGTTTCCGCGCATATTTCCTGACAATAAACATTCTGTCATTCAAAAAACAAAGTATGAGAACAATAAATACCATTTGCCAATCTTCAGGTGAGAGTTTCGGTATTTTATCAGCAATAATGACAATGATTTTTTTGCTCATGGGGGAATTATTTTCCTGTGCACACCTGACTGCCTGTGCAACCTCTGATAAGCCCCCAATAGCCCATAATGGCTGATAACAGGGGGCAGATACAATGAGAATCTCCCCGTCTTCCATCCTCTGTCTTCGGACCGGATTCCAGTTTAGCAGTCGGGTTCTGCGCCGTGTCCGAGGCCTGTTTGTTGTGCGTGATGATTCATGTTTACAGAACACAACAGACTGTCGCCCTCAGTCGCTGGATTCTGGAACGCTCAGCCGTGAGGAATTATTGCGGCATATAAACTAATTAGCACTAATTAGAGACGATTCCTCTGCTTGTCATGAGCCAGCGTGCTGGCAGAGCGAGCGGCACACATATTGTACAGTCGCTGACCTGAATTAAACGTCTCGGAGTGAAAGTGCCGCGTCAGCCATCAGCGGCCAGAGCTCTCCGCTGAGGATCATTTCAAACTGCTGGAGACAATTCCAAACCATTAAGGACAATTGGAGCCACCGAGGACCATTCCAAGCCATCGAGGATGATTCCAGGCCATTGAGGACCATTCCAAGACGATGCCAAGCCACAGAAGGTGACTTCAAACCATCAAAGAATGTTTGCAAGCCACGGAGGATAATGCTGAGCTCCTGAGGCCAATTCCAAACCACGAGGACAATTGTGAACTACCAAGGATGATTCTTAAATAAAGGAAAATTCGGAACCACTCAGGGCAATTCTAAGCCACTGAGGGCAATTTTGATCCAATGGGGATTATTTTGAGCCACCAAGGACAATTATTAACAACTGAGGGCAATTTATATCCCTAAGGACAATTCTGAACCACCAAGGATGATTCTTAAACCACGGATGATTCAGAACCACTTTGGACAATTCTGAGCTACTGTGAATGATTCTGAGCCACCAAGAACATTTCTGAGCCATTGAGGACAATTCTAAACCACCAAGGACAATTCTGAGCCACTGAGGACAATTATGAACTGCCCAGAATGATTCCTAAACAAATGATGACACTGAGCCACTGAGGACAATTCTGAGCCACTGTGGATGATTCTGAGCCACCAA
The DNA here is from genome assembly GCF_000935625.1 of Nanorana parkeri. Lineage (NCBI taxonomy): Eukaryota > Metazoa > Chordata > Amphibia > Anura > Dicroglossidae > Nanorana > Nanorana parkeri. The sequence continues at coordinate 228,450 of NW_017306844.1, read as the reverse complement.
GAACCATTCTGAGCTACTGAGGACAATTCTGAGCCACCAATGACAATTATGAGCCACTGAGGTCAATTTCAGTCCCTAAAGACAATTCTAAACCACCAAGGACAATTCTGAGGCACTGAGAACAATTATGAACTGCCCAGAATGGGTTCTAAACAAAGGATGATCCTGAGCCACTAAGAACGATTCTGAGCTACTAAGGACAATTCTGCACCTCAGAGGACAATGTCGAGCTACTGTTCCGAACCACCAAGGACAATTTTTAACTACCAACCATGATTCCATGATTCCTTAACAAAGGACAATTCTGAGCCACCAAGGACCATTCTAAGCTCCAAAGTACAATCCTGAACTACCAAGGGTGAATGCTTAACAAAGAACGATCCTGAGCAACTGAGGACCATACTGAGGCACAAAGTATAATTCCTAAACAAAGGACGATTCTGAGATTCTGAGGACAATTCTAAGCCACCGAGAACAATTCCGGACCACTGAGGATGACGCTGAGCCCCAAAAGACACTCCAAGCTGCCGAGGACAATGCTAATTCTGAAGTACAATTCTGGACTGTCAAGAATATTTCCTAAACAAATTACGATTCTGAGGCACCGAGGACGATTCTGGGCCACAGAGGAAAATTCTGAGCCACTAAGGACGATTCTGGGCCACAGAGGAAAATTCTGAGCCACTAAGGACGATTCTGAGCCACTAAGGACGATTCTGAGCCACTAAGGACAATTCTGAGCCACTAAGGACGATTCTAAGCCACTAAGGACGATTCTAAGCCACGAAGGACAATTCTAAGCATCGATGTACAATTATGAACTACCAAGGATGATTCCTAAACTAACATTGAACCTGAGCTGCTGAGGGTGATACTGAGCCGCTGGGGAGAATTCTGGACCACGGAAGATGATACCAGGCCACAATTCAGAGCCACCAAGGACAATTTTGAACTACCGAGTATGATTCCTAAATATAGGACGATTCGGAGCTGCGGAGGTCCTTGCCAACCCAAGGATGATTCGAAGCCACCGAGGACAATTCTGAGACATCAAGGATGGTTCTGAGCCACCAGGGAATGTCCCAGCTACAGAAGAAAAGAAGCAAATTCTAGAGAGGAGAATGGCGTGATTGGCAATCTCAGGTCACGTGACACAAACATGCATGACCAATTGCCATAACAATGCACTACTACAATGCTTCCCGAAAATCACTGCAACATATAGTGATGCCATCTTCCTTCTCTGCCACATTATTAAAGTGGAACTTCAGACAAACTTCTAAACACGTGGGTGAAATACACTTCAAGCTGAACTCCAAGATAAGCCAATATTGTCCTCATATACTGTGAGACTTGGAGCTTCCTGTAATAAAGACCGGTCACTGCTGCTCTCTCTCCTTGTGCAGGGTAACTGGTCTTGTAACTGGTCTTGTCTCCGCCCCCTCCTGTAGTTTTCTACAACCAGCCTGTAGTGGTGGGGGCTGCTGGGTTCCTCCCACAGATCTGCAGTCTGCATAGACTATGTGTAGCACAGTGATTTCAACGCTGCTTTTACAAGGTAATATTTGGCTTTAATCCTGAACTCTATGTGTCAGCTGTCTGGCTGGGCAGTGTGGAATATGTGTGTAAAGCAAAGGACTGTCTGTACAGCGTATTGTGTCGGTAAGAGTGAGAATGCAGTGAGCCGCAGTGCATGTGTTTTTGCAGCGCAATGCATCATAATCCCTGCTCCCCATTACACAATAAGAGGGGTCCCCTTCAGATCAAAGGATAAAGGCAAGAAGACCACTCTCTATAATGGGCTTCTTTACCAGTTGACAATCACTGGGATACAACACAGGAAATAATAGATGCAGTTCATCATTTATTGGAAGGAGGATTTTGAGGAGGCAAAGCTCGTACTTTCGGATACAGAGGGATCTGTATAGTAGACGTGGACAAACAGCGAGGCAGGCAGGATCTTCTGACCGTGTCTGTTCAGCAGTGGGATGTGACGATATCCTGAAATGAAAAGTGTCACCTTCAGTCTCATCATAGAATTAAGAATGACAAATCTTGAAAATGAGGATAAGTAATGACAGAATTATAGTACAGTGGAAGGGGGGGGGGGGTTTTGGAGTCATTAGTAATGTCCAGACCAGTGCAATCCCAATATCCAACTCATATCCAACTCATTAGATGAATTTAATCCTCAGCGCTTCCCCCTAGACGGTCATTACTGCGGGGGTGCCATAAGCCGGCGGTGTGCACAGCAACAATAAGTGCTAAGTGTGTGAGCGGAGTATCACCTTTATTAATGCAGCGCAGAGGTAGAGTGTACTGGCCCATAAAATCCTTCCCAATCACTGGGATGTGGTCGTCCAAGCAGAACCGAACCATCGCCACCTCAGGGACCTTGATGGAGAACTCTAAAGTCTTGTTCCACTGAGGGTTAAAAGCTGCAGAGACAAACACAGCATGTCAGTGTACATATATATATATATATACAGTATATCATTATACATTTCTATAGCTCTGACATATTCCATAGTGCTGTACAGAGAACACTGAGTCAGTCAAATCAGTCTCTGTGCCAGAGGAGCTCACACTCTAATGTCCCACCACAGTCCCATAACTCAGATATATTCCACAGTGCTGTACAGGGAACACTGAGCCATTCACATCAGTCTCTCTGTACCAGAGGAGCTCACACTCTATATTGTCTGTATTCCAGAATCCTGCAGCACTCCTTACCGGGTATCCCTGCCAGCGGGGTGCTCGATGTGACCGCGGAGGGCGCCGCCAATACTGGAACATGTTAAAGATGTCACCAGCACACCATATTGAAGTGAAGAACACGTCTGTTTATTGACGCATCATGTCAAAACAAAGAGCAATGTTTTGGGGCCACACAGGGTCCCCTTCATCAGGCTTGAAATTAGGAAATGGTCATTTCAAGCCTGATGAAGGGGACCCTGTGTGGCCCCGAAATGTTGCTCTTTGTTTTGACATGAAGCGTCAATAAACAGACGTGTTCTTCGCTTCAATATGGTGTGCTGGTGACATCTTTAACAAGTTACACTCTAATGTCCCCACCACACTCGCACACTATTAATAAAATACATTTACTGTATATAGCTCAAACATGTTCCACAGTGTTGTACAGAAAACACTGAGTAAGTCACATCAGTCTCTGTACCAGGGGAGCTCACACTCTAATGTCTCCCCCACAGTCACATACTCCTTGTATTATTGATTATCTATTGATTACCTGTGCTGAGCTCTCTACATTCTACGTATGTAGAGAGCACATAGAGGTATGTAAGGACATAAACAACATCTAACCGTTATTTCTCTGGACCTGGGTCTTCTTGCTGCATCGGTCGTCTGGAACTCCATAGATGTCCACAGTCACAATTGGGTTGGCTGTGTTGCTTTTAGAAAATTTGCTTGGTGGAAGAAGAAAGCCGCTGATTACCTGTAATATATGAAATGACTAGATGACCACAAAGCGCTGCCAACAAGAAACCAAAGGTGACCAGAACGTTCTGCTGACCGAAGACCAAAGGTAACCAGAAGATTGACCAGAGACTATAGATCACAAGCAATCACAGGCAACCAAGGAGCATTGCTAAACAGTGGAGACCAGGAGCTCTGGTGATTAAAGTCCATCACCTTAATCTGGAGGAAGAATGGCCGTTTGTGATGGGGAGGATGGTTTGGATCAAAAGTCCAATCTGAATTACACAGGAATTCTGGCTTTAGAACATATCCACATCCGCCATTATCCTGGAACCTCCCATCTTGCAGATCCATTTGGACTCCTGGAGTCTGAAAGTTCAATGCCACTGAAAGAGAGAGAAAGAGAAGGAGTGAGGAAAGGAAAGTAAGAACATTGGGGGGAAAGGTGAGGAAAAGAGAGGGAAATCAGAAATAAGCACATTAGGAGAATGTGTGATAGATTATTGAGTGCTCCCAGAGGAAGGGACAGTGACACACTGATATTCTCTAGACACCGAGGATGTCCACAACATATGACCCCAGAGTCTTCAGCATCTTCCTCTGAATGTCAGGAGATTTGTACATTGTCTGTTACACTGCCCCCCCTATTCCCCCCATAAACCCCCCACCCTCAACTCACAAACACCACAAGACAAACATACTGTATGTGACACTCACCCATCTGAGCGCCGACATTCCAGAATTCCTGAGGCTGGAGGTTGGAGGAGGAAGTCCGGGATCCCTTGGGGTAGATTCTGGTTAGGAAATTCATGGTGTGATGGATAAATTCCAGAGCTAGGTAGAAAGTAGAGTTATTATGGGTGGAGGTAACATTGAAGTGAACTTGTCATACAGGGGTGACACTGAGTCTTCATAGAAAGAATGTGAGGGTGAAATGTTTGCACTCTTCGTCAGCCAGCTGTCCTGCTCCATTCGACCTGCACTGGCGTTGGATAAGGGGAGTCCTTTCTAAATACACACAGCGAGAAAAACCTATAACTGGGCCACATTCACCGCACACGGCACAGAAACATCTGGACTATGATGTGATCTTTATCTGTCTTATTTTTCTCCATATTTCACGGTAACATTAGAGATACCTATTGTGTGTTTTATTTATTATCTATTATGTTATTGTAACTAAATTGTAATCATTTTCTTATCACTATGAACAATAGACAACACTGCCTTACCGCTCCATATCCCACAGCTCTCTCCAGTGTCCATATCTTTACACACTCCGCTCCCCTATGTCACCTCTCTCTCTCTCCAGTGTCCATATCTTTACACACTCCGCTCCCCTATGTCACCTCTCTCTCTCTCCAGTGTCCATATCTTTACATACACTCCACTCCCCTATGCCACCTCTCTCTCCAGTGTCCATATCTTTACATACACTCCGCTCCCCTATGTCACCTCTCTCTCCAGTGTCCATATCTTTACACACTCCGCTCCCCTATGTCACCTCTCTCTCTCTCCAGTGTCCATATCTTTACATACACTCCACTCCCCTATGTCACTTCTCTCTCTCTCTCTCCAGTGTCCATATCTTTACACACTCCGCTCCCCTATGTCCCCTCTCTCTCTCTCGCCAGTGTCCATATCTTTACACCCTCCGCTCCCCTATGTCCCCTCTCTCTCTCTCGCCAGTGTCCATATCTTTACATACACTCCACTCCCCTATGTCACCTCTCTCTACAGTGTCCATATCTTTACACACTCCACTCCCATATGTCACCTCTCTCTCTCTCTCCAGTGTCCATATCTTTACATACACTCCACTCCCATATGTCACAGCTCTCTCTCTCCAGTGTCCATATCTTTACACACACTCCACTCCCCTATGTCACCTCTCTCTCTCTCTCTCGTGTGTCTATATCTTTACACACACTCCACTTCCCTATGTCACCTCTCCAGTGTCCATATCTTTACACACATATCTTTACACACACTCCACTCCCCTATGTCACCTCTCTCTCTCTCTCTCCAGTGTCCATATCTTTACACACACTCCACTTCCCTATGTCACCTCTCCAGTGTCCATATCTTTACACACACTCCACTTCCCTATGTCACCTCTCTCTCTCTCTCTCTCTAGTGTCCATATCTTTACACACACTCCACTCCCATATGTCACAGCTCTCTCTCCAGTGTCCATATTGTGGCAGTGCATGGCAATGCCGCGGCGTAGTATGGCAACATTGGCACCCAGGACTCTCAGCCAAAGGGGCTGAGAGGATCCAGAATATAAACAATGTTTTAAGGAAGAGCCTGGCTTTTCAGGTTCTTCCAGGTTTTCCTAAATGTAGCTGGGATCTGGAGCTCTGGAGATTTCGTAGAGCTCTGGGTGGGATGAGATCTCCAGTCCTGGGGCCAGGTGTTACCAATGACCAGCTTGGGCTGATCAAGTGGCTGAGAGCAGCCTTATTAGAAGCCAGCCCAGTGCTCAGAGTGGAGTGTTGGAGTTGTGTGTGTGCAGGAAGCACACAGACGCAGACTCAGGTGCGTGCTGGACACGTGGGACAGCCAGGGAAGGCTGGGAGAGGTCGGGAAGGTCGGTGACCCTAGGACTTGTGGTGCACACTGCTAAGAGAGCAGATTGAGGGCTCACGAGGGGTGAGCAGCGTGAGTGTCTTGGAGCTGTGGAAAGCTACAGAGCGAAGCTAAAAGACTGTCCTTTATGTTGCGGCTAGAAACCGTCTTGTGCACAGGGGAGGTCTACCCTGTGGATGGAAAGATACTTTTTTGGTGTTTGCCCTAAATCAACTGCATTTTACTTGCACCTCCTGTCTACAGTGGGGTGTCCTTGTTACAATATCCTTACATACACTCAGCTCCTATATGTCACAGCTCTCTCTCCAGTGTCCATATCTTTACACACACTCCACTCCCCTATATCACCTCTCTCTCTCTCTCTCTCCAGTGTCCATATCTTTACATACACTCTGCTCCCCTATGTTACAGCTCTTTCTTCACTGCCTGGAGGAGCTTTTCTTCCGCAATCAGCCTCCACTCTGTCTCCACCTGTAATCAGGTTTAGTGAGACGTCACACTTATTCATATATTGGGCAGTAATGAAAATCATTCAGAGGTTAAGAACCATTCAGCCCATAGTTAACCAGTTCAGTTCTGGAACCTATAGCAATAATAGAAGTTATGCATCACCCCAGGATTTTCTGTAGGAGCGGATGGGGGGCAGCACAGGCTTTGCTGGAGTCACTTCATTATAACCTACGTTTCCATTTTGTAACACAAGAGCTGGAACTGCAGAGAGCCAAATCCAGATTGGACCGGCAGTTTGCCAGAATCTCTGCCACTGAGCTGCCATGAAAATGTAATTCCATTTATTTTATGCCTGGAGTCTGCCATGACCCAAAATCCAAGTGTGCATCATGTGTAAAATATTCACAAAAACCCGAAAATGCAGAAGTATCGATCGACAAAACAGAACAAATCAATGAACAGAGGATGGTTGTCAGGGGCTGTATCTCTCCCTTGAGTACCTGAGTGTCGGGCTAGCTGCTGCGCCTCTCTCTCCATTATCGAATTATTTTCACAGAACTTCTGTGCGTATTGGGAATGCTGGAAACTGACAAATTTCTTCGATTTGGTGTAGATGACAAGATCCAACAGCTCTGGCGCAATTTGTGGGTACTTCCCCTGCCATGGCAAAAAACAAATCAATCAATTACTGATATTGATTCGTGATTGTAAATTACCAGAAGTTACACTTCTGTAGGTAACCGCGAGGGATTACAAGACGCCAGTCAGTGTGCAGCATTGAGTACAAAGAGCTCATCTTGGGTTCAATGTCTATTTGGACATGGGGATATAAGGCGACCTACTCCAGTGCTCTTCTGACCTATGACGGGTCACAGAATGGCATTGTGGGTAGGCTGAAAGAGCAGGGGGAGGGGCTTAGTGGGAGATTATTCATAATTACTATACTTTGTAGCCAAATTGAGTCTAAACAGACAGATATTCCTCCAAGATGAACGAGATGAGAGAAGACAGATCTTCACCTGGTGTAACCTCTCACCCCGGTTCTGTCAACAGCACCCTGCCTTGGCCGGGGTTCTAAGCTGGTGCCAGAAGCTTAATACTGAACACTCACCATACTCCTCTCGCAAATGTATTTTTAAATGCAGATTTTTTTAATTTTAATATTTTAAAATAATCTCAGTTGTAGGAATCTCCTTCCAGGCATTCTCAGGGTTATTCGCAAAAGGGTAGAGTTTGGAGAAGGCAGGAGAAGTAACCGATCTAGGCCAAAATAGCCGATTTGCAAAGGGAACTGAATTGGAGAATTTTTCCAAATCAGCTATGTTGGCCTAGATTGTTCACTTCTCCTGCCTTCTCCAAACTCTACCCTTTTGCGAATAACCCTGAGAATGCCTGGAAGGAGATTCCTACAACTGAGCTGTTCCTGTTCCTGTGAATAACCCTGTCTGTCTCTGATTGAAGGGGGGAGTCAATGCTGTGGAGCCATTGTCTGACTCATTCACTTGTCTGTGCAGCTACTGAGCTCTATACACAACAGAATCTAAGGGGAGCCTGGAAAACACGTGAAAGGGAGCCAAGAGCTCCACCTGCTGGGTAGATATGAGAATAATCTTCCAAAGTATTATTTTTTTTATAATTACCCAACCTAAAAAAGAGGAAGAATAATATTTTAAAACATGTTATTTCCTAATTCTGAACAGCTTCCTATATATCAGGGGCGCCCACAATTATTCGTCTGGAGATCTACTTTTCAAATGACGAGCTCAATGAGATCTACCAACGAAAAAACATCTGCATTCAGGGGCAGGAGGGGGTGACGTCAATGGCACCGCAGCCAGGCCCCTTGCCCACAGTGCGATCGCCCGCACCCGGAACCCAGGCACATTAGTGCCTGCGTTCCAGTCCAGTGCGATCCGCAAAAATGCTGCAAGCACTATGTTTGCAGATTGCACTGGACTGGAATGCAGGCACTGTTGCCTGCGTTCTGGGTGCGGGCGAGCCGCAATATGATCCAATGCGTTCTGGACACAATAGGACTGGAACGCACTGAGGATGGTGTGAATGAAGCATTAGAAATCTTAACTGCGCTGCGCAGCCCCATAACTATACTATCAGCTCCCACTCAAGCCAATAGCCTACCTGCTTCTGGCTCTTCAGGTGTAGTAACAACGTGCAGACTGGGTCCAGTGGCGGCGTGCTTTACACATCGGCATCCCACGCTTTGCATTGCACTTGGTGATGTAAGGCTTGGATGCAGCTGCTCGGCCATGGAAACCCATTGCATGATGCGCTCTACGCACTGTTGTTGTGCCAATGTGAAGGCCACACGGAGTTTGGAGGTCTGTAGCTATTGACTCTGCAGACATTTGGCGATTTCGTGGGTTTTCATGAGCTGTAAGCCATAATCATCACAATTATGACAAATCACGGCTTGAACTATCTTGCTTTGCATGTAATGAGTCTCTCTCATATATTAGTTTCACCTTTTAAGTTGCATTAGTGAAAAAAATGAACTTTGCACGATATTCTAATTATTCGAGTTTCACCTGTATATATACAGTATATGTGTATCATGTGCCATGTCGCTGCTGTGGGGACCCCGCGCATAATTCAGTGCACTAATAATCCTCAGAATGTATATAATTCATCTCTGTGAATAATTAAAAGCACGGGTGACCTTGATATTAATAAGTGTCACCTTCCAAGGATGAGGCCTCTCACAGTCGGGCACAGATCCCCAGGATGACCCCCCTATATAATCGCTCACAAACTGATTACGTTTGAGAAGAAAGTGTAATTTTTAACATCCCAATCAGCCTTTGCTGCGTTTATCGCGGAAGGAATTAAACTGCCAGAATGATGAAGAGGCTCCGCGCGGCTCGTGGCGGCTCTAAGCTGTTTATTGTTGAATGCAAACACACATTAATATGACGGGAGCCCAGAAATTATATTCAATTACCGGATTATCCGGACGAGGAGCGAGAGGCGGCGGAGGAACAGAAATGGAGATTTGATTAGAATTTGCGAATATATTTCGCCTCGCGGTTACTATGGGAACTTGTTGGGAACTTGTAGATTATGAGGAACACTCCCCAAGTCATTCCTACAAGAGGAGAAGAGTGAGGACTGTTTGAAGTGTGTGGGACAAGGATATCACTGGGGGATACACAGGGAATGTATCCTGAAGGTGATGACAACCTGAGATCTCTTGTTATAGCCGTAGCCCTTGGGATGTCGGGGAATTCAGCTGCAGAGATTTCATAAATGACAGTATGTTATGAATGGGAAGATTGGATCTGTTTTTGACACAGAATGTGATGGCCTACATGGAGTGTCCCTTAAAATGACCACCCTGCCAACCTAACACTAATCCTCTCTGTAACCTTCACACTGACCTGCCCTGTAATCCTAAAACTAACCTTCCCTGTGACCCTAACACTAAACTTTCCAGTACCTATCACACTAAACTTCGCTTTTACCCATACACTGACCCTCCCTGTAACACTAACTCCCATGTAACCCTTACACTGACCTTCCTTGTAGCCCTAACACCAATCATCCCATGTGACCCTTACACTGACCCTCCTTGTAGCCCTAACACCAATCCTTCCTGTGACCCTTACATTTACCATCCTAGTAACCCTAACACTAATCCTCCCTGTGACCCTCACCATAACCTTCTGTGTGACCCTTACACTGACCTTCCTAGTAACCCTAACACTAACCATCCCTGTGACCCTCACCATAACCTTCTGTGTGACCCTCACACTGACCTTCACTGTAACCCTACCACTCTCCTTCCATGTAATCCTGACACTAACCTTTCTGTATCACACCAACTTTCTTGTCTCCCCAACACTAATCCTTTGTGTAACCCTAACACTAATCCTTCCTGTAACCCTAACACTAATCCTCCCAGTAACCGTTACACTTATGGTCCCAGTAACCCTAACACTAATCCTCCCTGTAACCCTGACACTAATCCTCCCTGTAACCCTGACACTAATCCTCCCTGTAACCCTGACACTAATCCTCCCTGTAACCCTAACACTATTCCTTCCTGTAACCCTAACACTAATCCTCCCAGTAACCCTAACACTAATCCTCCCTGTAACCCTGACACTAATCCCCCAGTAACTCTAACACTAATCCTCCCAGTAACCCTAACACTAATCCTCCCAGTAACCCTAACACTAATCCTCCCTGTAACCCTGACACTAATCCCCCAGTAACTCTAACACTAATTCTCCCAGTAACCCTAACACTAATTCTCCCTGTATCCCTAACAGTAAAACTATAACCTGTTAAAATACTGAGGTGCCTTTTTATACCTTTTGTCTTAAATGGTCAGAATACCTAAATATATATTTGTCATTGATTTTCATCACCTCTTGTAGTTACAAAGCCTGGGAGTTCAAAGCTCAAACTGAAACTTATATGCACAAGTGACCTCATCCCCTCTAGAACAGTGAGTCCGCCCCTCCAGTACAATGACCCCCCTCCAGAACAGCGACTCTTCCCCCTACCCCAATGTTGACTCAGTCCAAAGCTTCAATCAGAGACAGAATGCCTGAAAGGAAGCAGACTGTGGTGTACTCCCCCTAGAAGGCCCATTGCATTCTGGGAATCCTGTATGGTGGCTGTCCTCTGTAAATAATGTGTGTGTATATGTATATATATATGTATATGTGTGTGTGTGTATATATATATATATATTATATATATATATACACAACACAACACAACACACACACAGTATAGTGGGTACTGAGGTCAGCCCAGGGCAGAGGTTGTACCTGCTGTTTGGCTCTCAGGTGTTTCTTCATCTGATCCATCCTGACTGTGAGAATACTTATGGTTGATTCTTTACCGTCGGACTCCTCATTAGTGGACTCTTCGTCGTCCCACCCTCCAGACGCCTCTCTGTGCAGAACACGGCTGGGCAAGTGCACTTGGTCAATCTTTTTGTGTTTTATTAATATTTTACCTTTCAGATCCTGAAAAAAAAACCCAGAGTATTAATATTTAGAGCTGCTGGTGGGTGGAGCCCAGCGCTCCGCAGGGGAGGGGCTCCTTGGCAACACAGACATTAAAGACGAACTCCACTCGAAAAGGGAAAAAATAAAGACTATGTTGAGCTGGTGAACACTGAATACAACCAGTCACCACGTTTCCTTCCTGTCCGTGGAGTGTGAGAACAATTGAGGTGCGTTCTAGAACCTGACACCCTTATAAACCAAGTGTGTATGTGACACTATAGCATGACACCTGACCACGCACAGCACATTCAACTGGATAGGGAAGGTGCAATGCATCATGGGAGTCAAACATTTCCTTGCTGGAATGGGCCTTGTCAGTGGAGAGGTCACATTTAAGTCCTCACAGGTGCGCCTGGCAGGTGGAAAGATGGGGATCATCACATGGAAGGATAGATTCCATCATCCTTTAAGGTGGCCATACACTCTACAACCATCGCAAGACCTTAGTCTTGCGATGGTTGTACAGGGATTAAAAAAACTTACGATCTGCCTATCTTGGACAGGCAGATTGCACTCTCGATCATCGCAAGCCCGTCCCCCTGAGGGGCGGGCTTCCGATGACCGCAATGCTGAACGGGCAGTGTGCGCGTGCGCACACCGGCCCGTTCGGCATTTGTCTTCCGAGCACCGTTCTAACCAGCCGAGAATCGTACGATTCCCGGCTGGTTTTCGAACATGCTGGTTCGACGGAAGACGTGCGACCGTACAGTAGAAACGGTCGCACGTCTCCGTTCACACTGCTCGATTCTCGTACGATCGCGGGATTTCCCGCGATTCTCGTACGAGAATCGAGCAGTGTATGGGCACCTTTAGAATGATTATGGGCGGAGTTCTGATATGCACACTATGGGCGATCTGGGAGTGAGCAGATGGTTCCTCCCAAAAATGAACTATGTTTGCTATCAATCTCTGAGTGAAGTGGATTGCTGGGAATATTGTGCGCAGGCTCCTGTCAGTGCACGGAATGGTAATTACTGGCCCTCCGCACACAATGAGCGCACTCAGGAGTGAAGTGGAGGGGGATTATCGCTCTCCAAGTGGCGCATATCTGTGAGCTGCAGGTGGAGCAACTAATTACTCGAAGAGGGCCGAGGAGTCATTGGGATGAAAGCGAGGGAGTCCGTCAGTGCTGGGAGATGAACGCTTCCCGTCCAGCATTACGTCCCTCATAATAGTCGGCAAGAATTGTGTGCGTGTGACGCTGACACGGCCGCCCGAATGAAAGGTTTCCAAGGACACTCCACCCAGAAATGCTATTTTGGTGGATGCTGCAGGCCGAGACCACGTCACAGTCTGATCTATCTCAGGAGGACTCTTGTAATGAGATTAATAGCAATGTCCATCATGTCTGACTCAGGACCCTACGCCGTGCGGACAGGCATGCCAGTACAGCGGACAGACATGACAGCGTCTCTCGCGGTGATATCACCTCTCAGGAAAGCAATTTGCCGCTTGTCCGGCAGCTCCGTCATAGACGGCTTGACTCGCCTGCTGAGGAAATTCTGCAGTGGCTGCAGATCGTCTCCCTCGAAAATGCCGCTTTGTCTTCATCTTTAAAGTGCACGTGAAGCCAAAACTTCATTTTTTTAGATTTGGATGGAGTGGAGAGGGATTAGAGCCCCTGTCCCGTTTTCATTGCCCCCTGTGTCCCAATTAAGGAGATTCCTCCCCGATATTTGTCCTGGTGACCGTTATCACTGAAAGTGAAAGAAAAGCCCACATTTTGGGTTGTCACCAGAACAGGGATGGATGGGAAATATTCCAATGGGGACACTGGATCTGGGGACCACCAGGGATTTCCCTCCCTCACTTTGGAGGGGTTTCCTCTCACTTCCTGTTGTGGATATTGGACAGGAAGTGAAAGGAAATCTCCCCAAAAGGATGCAGACTGCAAAAAATAAAACCTGACAGGCGTTATAACCTTTCCTTACTCTATCCAAAACTATAAAGGATTATGCAATCAGATCCCACATATGGTGCTCACATCTGATGACCTGCTGATAGGGTTGCCACGTGTCCAGGATTCACCCGGACCGTCCAGGGTTTGAATGCTGTGGCAGCAGAAACCCGGACACATGATGTCAGGCAGACAGGGGCAACCAAAATTAAGATATGGGCTACTGGCCCCCCACTGAAAATAGTCTCCACTGTGATATTTACATATGAATGGGCGGTGCTATTTACACATGAATAAGCCACGACTCATTCTCCAAAAAAAATGTCCGTGTGTCACCAGAGTGTTCTGGTTTCGCTTGAAGAAAAGGTGACAGCCCCACCTGCTGACTAGTTTAGGTTGATCTTGTGCCAGTAAAATCTTTCCAGCCCATCTGGAAACCTGGAATGTTCATCTTGAAGGGAATGTATCTCAGCTGTTTATATATTTTATTCATTTGCTGATTTTGTTATGTTTTGTACTAAAAATATATATTTGAAATCTTTTTACAGGGTCAGCGTGAGATTTTGCAAATGAGTATTTACACCTAGCTTCCAGTAGGGGGAGCTCTGGACTGCTTTGCCCTTTTATTCCAGATTGATTTTACTGCTTTGCTGTGACTAACCTATGTTGTGAGCAGAGCTCAAACTACACACGCAGCTGAGTGCTCAGAGAAAGCCCTGCACTCCAGATTTTAAGCTACGCTGACCCAGTAAGTAAACAAAGAGTGCTGTGATCTCTCTTTAGGCACGCAGGAAACTTAAAAATGAATTCCGGGCATTTTAGAAATGAACCCTTGCAGTGGGACTACCCCTGTACTGCAAGGGTTAAGTGCTCATTTTGGTCTAGGGGCCAAAATAAACAAGATACACTCACCTGATCTTTGATTCTGCGGCAGTGACCATTCAACTCCTTCCCCCCCTCCGCTCCGGCTGTCGAATGTACCTCGGTGTCCCCATGTCCAGTGTATTACACGTGAGGAAGTCAGCAGTACTTAGACCACCGGAGCCCGGGAAAGAAGAAGCTGCAGGGACGAAGCTGCAGGGACTGATCTATCAGCCAAGCGAGACCAAGGTTCAGGTGAGTGTATCTTTTTTATTTTAGACCCGACTGCTTAACCCTTGCAGTGCGGGCATAGCCGGATTTCCCACAAGGCCAACCAAGGCCCGGCCTCGGGGCAGCAGGGGTGTTGAATTCCTATCTCTCGATGCTCGGGCGGGTATTTGTTTTCTACATTTAGCCCTGCTCTGGGCAAGCAGAGCTAAATGTACAGCAGGGAAGCCGCCACTTGTTTTGTACAAGTGATTTAGTTGATGTCACCGAGATCACTTGTATGCAGCCTGCACGTCTGCCATTCTCCATGGGGGCGGTTTGGCGGGTAGGGAGGCGCATTGAGGAACCAGGCCTTGGGGCAGCAGAAAGAGTAAATCCGGCCCTGAGTGCGGGGGTAGCCCCACTGCAAGGGTTCATTTTTAACGTCTGCGTTATACATTGGTTTTACACATATTTGGCTTTTTTCTCGCTTGTGGGACCAGTGGTGGCTGACTCTCATCACCTGCCGAAACAATTACTATGGGCGGAGGTGTTACAATTTGTGTCAGCCTTGCGCAATTCCTGTACGTCACTCACCTCGGGGGACGGCAGGACTTCAGATGAATGATAAGGAAGGGAGGCGCTCAGCAGTTTGTCTCCGAGGATGTTGAGTAGGTGATGGGTCAGGACTTCCTGCTGACGAACGGAACAATGGTCCTCCAGGGACAACACCAGCGGATACTGCGACGTCTGACGAGAGAAGATGGTTAGTGGGACTGGGAATCCGAGAGATGAGAAACATTTATTATCATGA
>NW_017306844.1:212255-213093 GCF_000935625.1 Nanorana parkeri | reverse complement strand
CCAAAGAAGGGGGTGCATCATACAAGAGAGGGGCATGTCATTGCCCCACATGCTATGATTAGTGAATGATTTCTGCTTAGTAATGCATTCAAATACCTTTTCTGTCAGTAAAAACGCTGCTTTCTGCCCCCCACCTCCAGTGCTCTGTACTGGCAGAGCTGAGTGACAGCCACACCCCTTCTCACATGTATCCTCCCACAGACTTGTACATTAAAGGAGGGGAGGGGGCATATCAGGACGGAGTGTGCCTTACAGGCTGGGGGCCATATGTTTGTAGAGAGGTATATCTGACCAGATTGGGGGGAGCACACCAGACCAGAGAGGGGTTCTATCATACCAAAGGGGCATGTCTGACCAGGTTACTGTTACTTAGTGCTGATTACAGAGTGCATGGGGTTCCTATTGGACGGCACAGTCATATTTAGCCTCCCGGCATAACTGCTGTAACAGGAAAGTGGAGGTGAGACTATGAAGATGGAGAATGTTAGTACACTGTCTGTCTGACTACATTTCTGTGACTCCAGGGATAGCCTAGGCTCAGGGGATTCTGTTCAGTGACTCTCCCACAGTTTTCATTTCAGTGGAGATTTCAGAGGACAAAACCATCCAGAGACAGCGCCATAGTGAAAAATAAAAAGGTGTATTCCTCTTTAACAGGCTTACCTGAAAGGCGTACTGACCAATGACGTGGATGACATATTTAAAGGGAATCTTGCTGGTAAAAGTGAATCCGTGATAGACTACCGGTTCATCATCTACACCATCCCAGCAATCAATCTCCACACAGCGGCAGCCGCGCATTAGTGCACTAGAAGAGAAAGGCAGTGGGGGGGAGGGG
>NW_017306844.1:204252-211930 GCF_000935625.1 Nanorana parkeri | reverse complement strand
TCATTAGCCATGATGACAATATCTGGGTGCTGGTAATAGTCTTATCACAGAATGTCACCCGTCCTCCAGTGTCCGAAACATGTCCTCCTGTGTCCGAGTATTGTTTGTAATGTCCAATTTTTGGTTGCTGACATATTACAATACAGATGTGATTTGAAGAGAAAGTAATATCAATGTAAGGCTAGCAGAGGGTGTAGGGTTGGAGTTTGTGGTAAGGGTTAATATGAGGGTTAGGCTGAGAATTAAGGGTTGGGTTAAAATCTAGAGATAGACCTTGTTGTTAGAGTCAGGGGTTAGGTTCAAATCTGGTGTGGATTGTGGTGTTTGGCGTTAGGATGAATTCCAGGCATAGATTTCAGTGTTAGGGTTAGGATTTAGTTTGAATTCTAGTGTTATAATTGGGTGTCAGGTTGAATTCTAGGGTTAGACTTTGGTGTTACATTGAATTCTAGGGTTACAGTTTTCTGTTTGAGTAAAGGGTTAGGTTGAATTCCAGAAATAGACTTTGATGTTAGGGTTAGGTTAAAATCTATGGTGGATTATGGTGTTTGGCATTAGGTTGAATTCCAGGCTTAGACTTTAGTGTTAAGGTTAGGATTTAGTTTATATTCTAGTGTAATCATTTTGTGGCAGGTTGATTTCTAGGGTTAGACTTTGGTTTTAGGGCTAGGCGTTAGATTGAATTTTAAGGTTAGACTTTTGTCGGAGTAAGGGGTTAGGTTGAATTCTAAAGTTAGGCTTTGGTGTTAGGGTTAGGTTGAATTCTAGTGTTAAACCTTAGCGCCTGGGTTAGGGGTTAGGTTAAATTCTGAGGTTAGACTTTGGTGTTTAGGTTAGGAGTTAGGCTAATTTCCAGAGTAAGTTTTTGGTGTTAACATTAGGTGGTCAGACTTTACTGCTAAGGTTAGCGGTTATGTTGAATTCTAGACTTTGGTTTTGGTGTTAGGGTTAGGTTGAATTCTAGTATTATATTTTGGTGTTAGGGTTAGGTTAAAATTCTACAGTTAGACTTTGATTGAAAGATTTTAGGGTTAAGGTTGTGGTTAGATTCTGGGGTTAGACTTTATTGTTAAGGTTAAGGGTTAGGATGAATTATAGTAGTAGATTTTTATGTTAAGATTAGGTTAGGCTCTAGGGTTAGACTTTGATTTTAGGATGTTAGGGTTAAGGTTGTGGTTGAATTCTAAGGTTAGACTTTGATAGGGTTTAAGGGTGTAATTGAAAACTTGAGTTAAACTTTGATGTTAGGGTTAGAGTTAGGTTAAATTCTAGGGTTAGACTTTAGTGTAAAATTTAGAAGATTTTCTTGAATCCTAATGTTAGATTTTGATGATAGGATAGGGTTAGGGTTAAATGTGTAGGGTTAATGTCTAACCCTAGACATTAACTTAACCCCTATCACCTTAGGGTTAGACTTTGGTATTAGGGGTTAAGTTAATGTCTAGGGTTAGACTTTGGTGTTAGGGGTTGGTTTGAATTGTAGGGTTAGACTTTGGTATTAGGGGTTTAGTTAATGTCTGGGGTTAGACTTTGGTGTTAGGGGTTAGTTTGAATTGTAGGGTTAGACTTTGGTGTTAGGTTGTTGGTTTGAATTGTAGGGTTAGGCTTTGGTCTTAGGATTAGTGCTTAGGGTAAACCCTAACTTCTACCTTAAAGTGGCGACTTTTTTCATCTTATTTCCCCTGAAGTGCCAAGTCGCAAAATTAGAAGCAAAGTATGACAAAAGTCACACACGTGTCCCCTGAGCCTGAACCCGGACCACGCACAAACCTGGAGCCACTTACTTGCTGTAAGCCGAGAGATGGCTTTCTCCTACCAGCTGGTTCCCGACCAGGTAGGTATTGTGTGAGGTGGAGATGAAGTAGTTGGTCAGAGGTTGGTTCATGTCCTGGTAGATCTCAGTACAACTCGGCCTGAAGATGTGAGTTTCATCCGAGCGCATGAATCTGACAAATCCATCAAAAGTCATATACATCTTTCTCCGAGCTGGAAGTCAGAACAGATCCGAGATTAATGGACAACATATACTCAAAGTCTGATATATGGACACATAGCCATGCTCATAGAGTTGCTCAATAAGGAATTATGTGACGTGTCGACCTCTTTAATTATAATGTGCATTTGATAGTAAAAAATCTGTTTCTTCAGTCCTCAGCCTATGACACCGGGCTGAGAACAGCATGAAAGGTCAGAGCCCCGCCCCCCTGACCATCGTGCTAGAGTAGACAATGTCATTCAGTCTTACACAGTCCCCTACATACATGCTGCTCCACCCACATCTGCACAGCTACCTGTCTGTCACTAAATACTCTTTATTGCCACCTATTTTTCTATTTTTTTAAAGCCCGTGGAGCGTGCTCGAAAACGAAATCACCTGTGAACAAAAAAAAGTGAATCGTGAAATCACAACACACAAAAACGTGCACAAGGGTGCTTGGTCCTTCAATAAAGAAGGGACCCGATTTCCCGGCGCAAGGTTTCCGACAGGGGCTAGGAATACTATGGTCCACCAACCCGAAGGCCGGCGGACCCGGATCCTTTGGGGACCTGCCGGAACAGGTCCCTTTACAGTACTAGGTAGGGGGCTCTCCCGAAGAGAGACCCCCTGGGTGGTAGGAGACAGAGAACCCTATGTAAGGGCACAGAATCTCCTCCCTACATCAGGAATGGGCCCCCGAAGGTACCCGCACCCTCCGCAATCTGTGGGTCAAATTTAAAAATAAAAAAGCATGCCAATCGTGCATGTAGTGCATAAATAAATCTAAAGTGCCAGTGCACCACGCTGACAGGCCTTAGGGGCCGGAGTGCAAAAATATTGCCCCAGACTAGCCATAAGGCCTGTCCAAAAGGCGTTGTGTAGAAAATGCAAGAGGTGCCGTGACCTTGTGTCAGCGAACTAGTGCTGGGGTCCCACACCCAGTGTAATTCTCTGCCACCCCTGAAACGCCACCTCCAGGGGGCACAGCACCACGGGCTTCTGCCGCCCCTGAACCCTCCAGCCAGACCAAACACAGCATCCGTTCAGTCAGGAGGCATTAGTGCCGAGGAAACTCCCCCCTCTTCCAAAAAGGAGTCGCCTCAGCACCCACCTTCACTCCAGAGAGTAGGGTTTGTAGGACGGTCCATGCTTTTCCCCTCCGAAAACTGATAAGAACAGATACTACACTTGATCTTAGCCAAAAGGCCGAGGTGATAGATTGCCCAGTCATGACTTGGGATGTCAAAGCTGGGGTCACCACATGTAATTATCATCCTGTTTATGGTCACCATACTGCTAACTGAGTCTCAGCAGGGTTAATATTCCCTGATATAGAGATGACCACTAGAGGCAGCATTTCCTGGCCTGTATATAATGAAATATAATAATAAAAACATATACCAGTAAAAATAGAAATACCTGAAAGTCATGTCAGTTACTGATAACCTACTTGAGGCTGGGTTCACACCATTTTCCGGACCAGATATGGAACATAGTGCATTGCGTTTTTTTTTTAGCTTAAAATTGTCTTACAGGTGCGTTCCAGTGCATTTTTGATGCATTTTTTATGTATTTTTGATGCGTTCCAGTGCATTCCAGACCAGAGAAAATAGGACAAACAGTATTTTTCTGGTCTGGAATGGACAGCGCCGGTGGGGACAGAGGCCAGAAATAGCATAGGGATTCATTAGGATGCGTTTTGGGTCCGGAAACAATCTTGTCTGGTGTGGAGGTAATCTGGATGTGGTGTGAATGGGCCCTAAAATACATTACAATCCCATTTGAATCACCCAATTCGGCTCAGACGACACCTTCCTCTTTTCCGAATCCCCTGAACCTCATTAGGTCATTAAAGCGAACGCAGAATCGGATACAATGGCTCCAGGACCGCAAAAGGACTGAAGTTGGTTTTCTGCTGAATATATAATTTCACAACTTCTCTGCGAAGTTCCCTCTCGGGGTGTCTTCTCCGCATTGTTTGTTATACATTATTCATGTCTCGTACGATACAATTGTAACAATAACCGCCGTCGCTGCGGCGCTAAAGAGAAAATATTGATTTATGTTGATACAAAAGAAATCACGTTTTGTGGCTGAATACATTTGGCAAGATCCGGACGGCGCTGGAAGCAAACAGATGCAAAGAGGAGATCTTTTCTTAAAGTGACATTAAACCCTCAGATTTTTTAACATAAACCAATACTGTAATGTGTGCCTTACTGCAATCCATGGTAGTTTCCCTTCTCTTTGCTGCTCTTCCTTTTAAATCCTCATGTCTTCTCATGCTGGGGAGAACTTCTGTTTTGCAGCAGACTGCCTTGTCTCTGGAATGGATACATGATGTCTGTGTGTAGGTTTGCAACCTGAGCCAGCACTACAGACAGAGGCACTCAGCTGCAAAGGGAAGTTCTCCCCCAGCATGAGAAGACATGAGGATTTAAAAGGAAGAGCAGAATTTTTTTTATTTTTTTTTACCAAAAACGTCCCGGAACGCATCAAAAACGCAGCACAACCCACTGCGCGGCGTGTGCAGAAACTCATGCAGATCTGTACACGTCTGACTGTCCCGAAATCTCCGGGTTCTGTAATCCAATGTTATTGGATGTTGCTGCAAATCCACTGGGATGAAATAATATCAATGTAACAGAAAACGTTTCTGAACATGTCAATCCGGTTATCGACACATACCAAATGAATGATGTGTTCTCACTTAGAGGCATGCTTCACAGAGAGATCACATGACCTCCCTTCCCTGCATCTTCTAACTGCTGCCGGATATCACTTGATAAATAGTGCAAAGCTAGCCCAAAGCATAGGTGAATTAGCCACCGGCTTCAAGCAGTGGGGTTGGGAATGAAAACGCATCTTTGCTTTGCCATGGAGCCAACTCACTAATCAGAACACGTTGCACAGATAACCGCAGACTAGGGTTGGCGAGGCTATGGAGCTCAGACCAAGGCCAGATTAACATGGGGGCTACTGGAGTGCCAGCCCGAGGCCCACCACTGAAAACAGACCCGGCTGGCCCGGAACGCCTCGGTATGCTCAATGGCAATCCGGACTGGCAAGGGTAAACAGTAGGGATGCACCAATACTAGTATCGGTATCTGTGCCGAGTATTTGGGCAAGTACTCGTACTCACTCAAATGCTCCGATGCCTAGCCCAATACTTCCGATATCAGGAAGCCGGGCAGCAAGTCATTACATGCTGCTGGCTTCCTGCTTGGCCGGGAAGCTGGCTCCATGCTCCTTCGTCAGTTGTGACAAGGGAGCATGGAGCCGGCTTCGTGATGAGGGAGCATGGAGCCGCCTTCCTGGCCAATCAGGAAACCGGGTGCCGCCTCATTACACAGCGCCCGGCTTCCCGGTTGGCCAGAAAGCCGGCTCCATGCTATCTCGTCACCTAGTAACGAGAAGCATGGGGGCGGCTTCCCTGCTAATCAGGAAGCCGGGTGGTGAGTTTTTACATGCCGCCCGGCTTCACGGCTAATCAGCGGCTTAATGGGACTTCCAGTATTGGTATTCGGTATCAGCGAGTACCGGAAAAAAAATATCGGTACTCGATATCGAAAAACGGATATCTGTGCATCTCTAGTAAACACAATCAGCCAGAGGCGCCGGTGGCTCTCTAAACAGGCATACTAGGCAGCCTCCCACTAAAGCAAAGCGGGGCCCCAGCGAGGAGCAAGTGGCCACTTAATTAGAGAGCCGTCTCTGCTGCTTCCCGTCCGGCCAACCGACAGCACTAGGGCCATGATGCTCTTAATTCGGCGCTGGCTCAGACTTTCACATCCTGGTGCAACCGGATCCAGAGATGAGTGAAAGTAAACTCAGAAAGGATCTGCGCTTTTGGGCCCTAAATAAGGTTCTTCTTAGGGCCCCAAAAAGGCTTTTCAAAGGGCCCCGTCACACCATCAAGAGTGCGTTCCAGTGTGTTCGGCCTCTGGAATGCAACCCGGCCGGCTCACTTTGTTTTGGGACGGGAGGGGGCGTGGCCGTGCATTGAACTCAATGGCACTGCAGCCACGCCCCCGCCCGCGGTGCCCGATTGCCGTTACCCAAACACGTGGCACATGTGCGATCTGCAAAAAAATGTGCATGCAGCATTTTATGCAGATCGCACTGGACCGGACGCAGGCACTAATGTGCCACACGTTCGGGTGCCGGCGATCGCACCGCTGGCGGGGGGCATTGAGTTCAATGTACCGCCACACCCCCTCCCGCCCCAAAACACAGTGAGCCAGCCGGGTTGCGTTCCAGTGCGTTCCAGAGGCTGAATGCACTGGAACGCAATCTTGATGGTGTGACTGGCCCTTATTGTCAAATATTAGCAGTCTAAAGGGGCCCTATCAGGACAGAAATCTGAGAGGTGATATTGCTGACTTGTTTTCAGAGGAGCATGCTCTAGGCCCGCAGGGGTGTCAAACTCAATTTAATCGTGGGCCGCATCAACATTAGGGTTGCCCTCAAAGGGCCTGTAAGACTATATAAATGTAATAATTGCCTCTGCATTCGATTACCACTGGTTTTAGTAATAACTTAATACTTAGATCTGAAAGTAGAAGTCTAGGAAATGGCCTGGTGGGCAGGATTCGGCCCCTGGGCCTGGGGTTTGACACATGTGCTCTAGGGTTACCATCCCTATGCTAGCTTTGATGCTTGCTGAGTCTCAGCCCCGGAACAAGCATGCAGCCAGTAAAGTCTCAAAAGTCTGAATTCCCATTCTGCAAGTTTGTTCCAGGTTGGGGACTCCCCAAGGATGGGGATGGCAGCCCAGAGCCAATGGGGGCCCATATAGATAATGCTACCACACACGTCTGGAAGTGGTCCTCACCTTTCTGGTCCCTCTCGTATTTCTCTACCAGCTTGAAGACTCTCTGCATGTCCGCGTGGTTCTCATGGAGCTCAATTTGGAGGAAATGTAGAAGGTCTTTAGGGTGGAGGAATCTGTCAGTGGTGGAATATTCCCTAAATATGCAGTCGATCTCTTTTCTGTGGACGAAGCACCTGTAGATGGACTTGAAGATTTCCATGTTGATGTGCCTCATCCTGTCCTTGCTCCTTTTCTAAATATCAGAGAGCCAATCAGAGCAAAGTGTCACTGCAAGTGAATGCTTAATGTGGACCTGTCATCAGATATATCTGTTCTTTTTAAAGGCAGCATGCTCAGTAATGTGTCGGTGTAACACACCCAGGTATTTATTCCCTCGCACAGAGATCACAGTGATCCCCATGACAATGCCTTCATCTGCTTTTGCCTCGAGGATGGCACCATCTTTGCCTGGGCATCATCCAGGGTGATTATATACTTCCTGGACCAACATACTGGTCAAGAGATGACACAATCATATAAACCCATGGCTCGTGTTCACAAGTGTCTGGCACAAATCAGCCCCTGCTGCAGCCTCTCACCTTGTCCTCCTGCCTGCAGCAGACTGATGACATCATCTTAGCCTAGGGAAAGTCACTGACTGGAGCTCAGCGATGGCTTTTTATTGCTCAAAGTTGGAGCTTTTCTGAAAAAATTATACTGTTGCTGTATATCTCGACATACAGACTTGTACAGTTACTGACAGGTCCACTTTAAGGCCTCCATATTGAAACAAAATGGCATTTACATTCAAAGCACATTGGTCAGTCTGGATGACTAGAGGACAATGGTGGACATAGATATAAAATAATGGGTTTAAAAATGAACAT
>NW_017306844.1:202551-204232 GCF_000935625.1 Nanorana parkeri | reverse complement strand
GACGTCTAACTGTTGGAACGCCTCCATCATTTGTGAATAGGTCATCTCCCCATCTCTCGCTGTTGACCAAAAGACGTCCTCCAGGTACGTGCACAAAAGGTTAAGAGGAGGTAACAGAGGACATATTTATACAGCTCATAACATGATAGAGTGTCTATTAAAGCAATGTGGGCCGGTAACCCATAGCAACCACATTCTACTATCCATCAGTTTCTAACGTTTGGAACAAAGAATTCTGATTGGTTGCTAGGGGTTACCGACGCACTTCACTCTCCACCCAGATGGGAGCAACCTCAGCGCTTCAGTGAACTGGATTATATGATTTTTGTGCAGCAGATGAAGATCTGCGCCACCCTGCGTCTATGTGTTGGGGGCCAGGTGCATCGAAGGGTCAACAAGGCCTCCGAGTTACACTGACTCAACTAGGGTTGCCACCTTTTCTTCCAGCGAAACCCGAACACTCTAGTGACGTGAGGACATTTTTTTAGGAGAATAAGTCGTGACTTACTCATATGTAAATAGCACAGTTGAGACTATTTTCAGTGGGGGGCCAGCACCCCCTATCCTAATTTTGGTGCCCCTGTCTGCCTGACATCTTGTGTCCGGGTTTCTGCTGCCATGAAACCCGGACACAGCATTCAAAACCCGGACTGTCCGGGTGAATCCTGGACAGGTGGCAACCCTAAACTCAACTTAAGAACAGGCACAACAAGGTGATATGGCCTTGTTGAGTAAGAAGCCTCTTCTGTGCCCCTCTCTGATTCAGCTTCACTTTTTTTCCAGAAAAATTGATGGCCGAGTACCACCAACTGTCCCCCCCTCCGGCCCTGATAAGAGGCCTGTACACCGAGGCCATGTCATTGAATACTGGGATGGTGGTTGGCAGACTTTAGGCCTACAGGCAGAGGATGTCAGACCCTGGCAACCAAATCAGAGAGGAGCACAGAACCGGAATAAAGGTCAATCCGGTGATGTACGACCTTATGCACAAACCATAAAGCCTTATAATGGAGCCCAGGTCCACTTTACTGGCCAATGGTGGCTGTTAGCGACAACAAACTGCCAAATGACATATATATATATAGAGAGAGAGGGAGAGAGAGAGAGAGAGAGATGTGTGTGTGTATATGTATATATTATATATATATATACGTATATTTATATGACCATCACACCTACTATGATAAAGGATATTCATCATCCATGGTGTTAAACGCCGGTGCCGTCCTGTCTCTATGGATACCGGTTGCCTCGGTCCCTCTCTCACACTAAGGACTCATACTGATGATGTCATCATACCCGATGATCTCCATGACAGCAGCCTACCGGTTAAAACCAATAACGGCCTTTGTGCTGAACCATGTTGGCTATCAAATGAAAACCGCACACAGTGACTTCATGCAGGTCTCGTGGTGTCCCCGGGGTAACATCTGCACATCAGATAACAGACAGGTGCATGGCCGAACAATTTGTTTCTTTTTCATTTCGTTTCAGATTTTTTTTGTTTTCTGAAATTCGGATCTGTTTGATATTCGTTTTTGGAATTCAGATCTATTTGGATGGAGTTTAGTATGTTGTTAAACGTAAGAATCGATAAAAAAGCAGCGCGGGGTCCCCCCCTCCCCCGCCAAGTTCAACAAGACCCTTTAGGTCTGGTGGAAAATTTAGGGAAGAACCCATG
>NW_017306844.1:199130-201968 GCF_000935625.1 Nanorana parkeri | reverse complement strand
CTTAGTTTTCCTTACATACACACACATCACT
This sequence comes from Nanorana parkeri, assembly GCF_000935625.1. Taxonomy (NCBI): domain Eukaryota; kingdom Metazoa; phylum Chordata; class Amphibia; order Anura; family Dicroglossidae; genus Nanorana; species Nanorana parkeri. The sequence continues at coordinate 201,937 of NW_017306844.1, read as the reverse complement.
CCCCCCACCCCCAGATTGGTCGCCACGTTCCCGCCTTCCGTTTTCTACAGAATTTTACAATTGTACAAGACTCCAGAGAGATCCGACACAGAACAGAGAAGACCTGAGGGGGAAATCACACATCCATAGAGAATTCATTGTCGGCTCTTTCTTTAGACTGTAAGCTCTTGGGATCAGCCTCCCTTATGTTCTGTACACGTCTGTGTGTGTATCAATTCATCTCCTATTATTAGCTCTCACTCGATATATATTTATATACGATGCAAAAGGTGCCTGCAGAGCCTATGGAAAGATTAAATCAGTTTATTATTCAGATCCTGTATTTTATATAGCTTCAACATATTCCGCAGTGCTATACAGACAGATCCGCCATATTAATATAAAACGTCTGCGGTGTAAAGTAGTAGAGCAGTGAAGTTAATTATTTCTCTTGATCTTCTATGTCTGTACAGACTGTCCATTATGCCCAGTACCAGCATTCAGGTATGGCTGGGGAAAGTGTAGACACATGGGATGCTGTGTCTAATTAAGGATAGCGCACACAGCAGATGTATTTTCCAGCAGTTCTGGGGTATAAAATATTTATCCCATCTGGTGTCACGCAAAGAGGAAGTTACTGGAATATGACTGCGGGTAAACACTGTCCTCACGTCGCTGTCATATCGGATGGCCAGCGGTGAGGGGGAGAGAAGCCGCCCACAGGACGAGCTGTGACGGCCGCACGGCGCCCTTGTTGCCATGGCGCCCTGTGCGGCCGCACGGCTCGCACACCCCTAAGGCCGGCCCTGCTCACGCGACTCATTCTAGGTATAAAATATAGAAGGTGTAATTATGTCCAGGCGGGGTCACCAGTCAGGATTTTCAAAGGATGTTTTTGCCTTTCATGAGATAAAATTCACACAATCCCCCACATGGCAGCATCTTCTCAGATGTGAGGGGCTCCGGGGACCCCACATGGGCCGTAGCTTCGTATGCTGCAAAGAGACACAGACCTGAAAAGTGATTGTGTTGTTGCTGTGCCTGTATATAGAGAATATAATCCCCTCTGTATACGGGGACACGGCAACCGTCTGCCATTCATCTGTGATTTCCACATGATCAATTCTTCTTATTGTAAAGTTACTGCATAAACCTGATCACCTTCACCATCAATATTGTCCCGGGATGGGGTGTAATCTCTACCTGCCCCAGGGTGGGGTATACTCTCTTCTCGTCCAGGATGGAGTATAATCGCTCTCTGCACCAGAATGGGCTATAATCTCTTCTCGTCCCAGGATGGGGAATAATCTCTTCCTGCCCCAGCATGGGGTATAATCTCTTCCTGCCCCAGCATGGGGTATAATCGCTCTCTGCACCAGAATGGGGTATGATCACTCTCTGCACTAGAATGGGGTATAATCTCTTCCTGCCTCAATAGGGTGGGGTATAATCTCTCTCTGCCCCAGGATGGGGTATACTTTTCTCTGCACCTGGATGGGGTATAATCTCTTCCTGCCCCAAGAGGGAATATAATCCTTCCCTGCCTCTTGATGAGGTATAATTCCTTCCTGTTCTAGGCTGGGGTATAATCTCTCTCTGCCCCACGATGGGGTATAATCTCTCTCTGCCCCAGGATGGGGTATAATCTCTCTCTGCACCAGGATGGTGTATACTTTTCTCTGCCTTAGGATGGAGCATAATTCCTTTCTGTCCTAGGCTGGGGTATAATCCCTCCCTACCTGCTGTTGGGATATAATCTCTTCCTGCCCCAAGATGGGGTATAATCTCTTCCTGCCCTGGGATGAGGTATAATGCCTCTCTGCTCCAGGACGGGGTAAATTCCTCTCCTGCTCCAGGATGGGGTGTAATCTCTTCCTGCTACAGGATAGGGTATAACCCCTCTTTACCTGTGGATGGGGTAAAATTTCTCTCTGCCCCAGGATGGGGTATAATCTTTCCCGGTCTCGGGATGAGGTATAATCTCTATTTCTGTTTCAGGATGGGGTAGTATAATGCCTTGCTACCTGTAAATAGGATATACTCTCTCCCTACATATAGATGGGGTATAATCTATCTCTCTGCCTCATATTGGGGTGTAATCTCTCCCTGCTCTAGTATGAGCTATAAGATCCATTGGCTCTATTGAAAAGCTCCCCGGAGCTACTAACTCACCCTGGAGAATACAGTAAACTGAAGGCAGCATTACTCCCCTCTTACTGACATTGGGGGGTCCATACAGAGGTCAAGAATAATGAGCTCTGTGTATCCCTGAGATGGGACTGGCTCCTCTTATGGATAATACATTTTATTTGGTATCATTTCATTAGAGCCCATTTACACCACAACACAGTGAGCTGCAGGGAAGCATTCATATGCCCTGCCGCAGCACGCAACGACCACCGCTGTGCGGAGAAGACCCGGAGATATAGATTCATATAGATAATAATCCACCAGATCCTATCATAGGTGACATTATAAAACCGACTTCCTGTATCCCATAACATGTACAGGAAGGGGTTAACCAATCAGAGTGTAGACAGATTTATATATGTAAATGTTAAGGACAATTCGGCGGTCTGGTGTCCCCGCGATGACCCGCCGCGCCCTGCCATTAAAGCCTGGTTACGCTCATTATGTAAACACGGGATGGCAGAGACATCTGCCAGGGCAGGCAGCGCTCTCGGCAAATAAAAGGCTGCAGATTTCTCCAGGTGGATGTATATCCGCGACTTGGGATACGCTGTGAAATACGGCTGGCCACATTAACCCCTTTGGTTCTGGAAGACCCGCCAACCCGGGGCAGATTCTGCCAACGTTATCCAACCACT
>NW_017306844.1:195344-199116 GCF_000935625.1 Nanorana parkeri | reverse complement strand
TCATTAACTTATGTCAGGCTGGAAGATTTTTCTGAAGACAGGTCCTCTTTATCCGGCGCACGAACAGGTCGCTGACACCTCATGGGAATCCATCGCGGGATACGGGCGGCAGGCGCGGATGACGCTGGAAATATGATTTGTCTATTCCTGGAGGAATTGAGAGACGCGGCTCTGGAGATTTGTCATTCATCACACGACAAATGGCTCCGTCTCCCGCCGTAGACGACGCCGCGCCAAGGAGCAGCGAGAAGATTTGCAATTCAATGGGACGCCGAGCAATCAAGACCTTTCCCGAAAAGTTTAATTGGTGCTAAATTGTGAAAATGCTCTCCGCTCCACGAGACTCTCCGCCAAGAAAGAGAGAGAAATGGGGAAATGTCAGGAGGTTTCCGGAGTCCCTTCCTCCTGAGCGAACACTAAATTATCAGATGAGATCACACGTGCCTGCGCCACCATCGCTGCGTGCGCTACAGGGCTGATGTACGAAAACTGCTCCACAGCAACCAATCACCTCCTGTGCTTTATCAGCAGAGCACGGCAGAGGATGGAAGCTGTATCCTGATTGGCTGCTATGGGCAATGGCTTATAACGGGGGTAGGCAACCTTGGCACCTCCGGCTGTGATGAAACTACAAATTCCATGAGGCATTGCATGAGGCATGACTCTCAGAGGTCGAGGCATACTGGGATTTGTAGTTTTACCACAGATGGAATGCCGCGGCTGCCTACCGCAGGCATACAGAGTTGTATTCTCAGTTGTACCCCAATTCTTAAATCCTGGGAGTATTCTCGTCCCCTGATTGACTCCAACTCTGAACCTTCCAATATACGGCCGGTGTAGTCTTTGGATCCAGCTCCACCCTCTCTCTGAGCTCAGTACAGCCCCACCCATAGACAGTGGGGCATAAGAGGGAGGTTGTGCAGTGCAGTGGCCTCTTCTTCTTATTGCCAGCAGGTGTGAGCCAGGCAAATTGCAACCAGTGTGTGTTCCCTGGAGAAGTAGCAGAAAAGGCGAAGGAAGCCCAGATCCACAGAATGGATGAAGCAGGGAGATCCTTGTACTGCAGGTCCTCGGGTACAGCTTCCTCTCCAGCAAGGAGAACAGTGAGCCGTGCAGTAGTGACATCACCAAATCTCACTATAAATCTCCTCAGACCAGCAGTCAGAGGCAGCAGAGCCTTAGATGATCTCACACTGCAGATCCAATGCAATGAATGAATCAGAAGAAGGGAGATTCTTGCACTGCAGGTCCTCAGGTACAGCTTCCTCTCCGGCAAGGAGAACAATTGGCAGCACAGTAGTGACATCACCAAATCTCACTCCAGATCCCCTGAGACTAGCAGTCAGAGGCAGCAGTGCTTTATATGATGTCACACTGCAGATATACAGAACACATTTATCAGAAGCAGGGAGATTCTTGCACAGCAGATCCTCAGGTACAGCTTCCTCTCCAGCAAGGAGAACAATTGGCAGCACTGCAGTGACATCACCAAATCTCCTGAGACTATCAGAGCCAGCGGTGCCTAAGATCATCTCACACAGCAAATCCACAGAATAAAGGAAGCAGAAGCAGGGAGATCCTTGCACTGCAGGTCCTCAGGTACAGCTTCCCCTGCAGCAAGGAGATCAATGAGCAGCACAGCAGTGACATCACCATATATCATTAGACCAGCAGTCAAAGGCAGCAGTGACTTAGACGATCTCACGCTGCAGATAAACAGCTCTGAGGATACAAGACAGGAAGTGCCTCGGCACAGGAAGTGCTCTGCTATCTCTCCGGAAGAATTCAGGACAAAAGGCAGATTATTCAGGGTACAGCGGAGGGACAATTAACATTTCCATATGTTGCGTACAACAAAGAAAATCTTCACTTTCTCCATTCATTTTAACTTTAAGCACACGTAATGAAGCACGGAGGAGTTTATTTATACAGCAGTGAATTTGACATTCACCAAACATTTGCTACAGGTGAATCTTCCAGTTGCATGTGTTTCAGTTCACCACCAGTGCATGTTTGGTGAATGTCACATTCCCTGCTTCATAAAAATACCCCAAAGAGCTTTGGCACTCACAGTCTGGCTGAAAGAAAATAAGAGATTCCTCCCACTGAAACACGAGCGGTATGAGGTGCGCTGGGGGCGGGTCTTGCTCCCTGACTCCTCCCCTCACCTGTGGTGACACTACAAATCCCATTATGCATCTGCTTCTGGAAGTCATGCCTGTGGCTGCCAGAATCTTGCAATGCCTTATGGGACTTGCAGTTCCACAGCAGCCAAAGGGCCGACCCCTGGTATATGAGAACCAAAACTGAATACAAACATATAACTGACAGCGTCAGGTGTAGTATACAGAGAAAGTGCGCTCAGCCCCCTCCCCCATCTAAACAGAATCTTTCACTGAGTGAATCCTACAAGATTCACGCCGGAAATAATCCAGTTATAACCTATTACCGTGTTCAGAATTGCGCTGACCAATCACGTCACGGTACGTTTATAAGTCAAATTCCCGAATTGTCGCTGTAGCAGACGTTGCGTTCTTCTCCTCAGCCCCCCCAACGTGCCTCCAGCACACCGCGGGTTAAACTGTTGGCTAAGATCACACACCTGCATTCATTATTTATCAGCGCGGCGCTGAGATTACAAGTGTTGGATGACGGCGCTCAGAAAACATCACGAGCTGACATTAAAATTAAAATTTATGGAGCTTCTGAGAGAATTCCCCCCAGAGGACGACTATAAATATACCGAGAGCGATGTCCCCTGACCGTAACGTACCGCGCGAGAGAGGCCGGGCGTAATCTGCACTCCGCGATACTCCTCAAACTGGGAATTTAAGATCTTTGGAATATAAGCTCCTAGGAACAAAACACTCTTATGCTTCTGTATTCATTCATATATCAGAGGAGCTTACACTCTAATGTTCCACCGCAGTCACACACTATTATTATTATACATTTATATAGCACTGACATATTCTGTAGCACTGTACAGAGACCACCGAGCCTTTCACATCAGTCTCTGTACCAGAGAAGCTTACACTCTAATGTTCCACCGCAGTCACACACTATTATTATTATACATTTATATAGCACTGACATATTCTGTAGCACTGTACAGAGACCACCGAGCCTTTCACATCAGTCTCTGTACCAGAGAAGCTTACACTCTAATGTCCCTTCACAGTCCCTCACTATTATTATAATACATTTATATAGCTCTGATATATACCACAGTGCTGTACAGAGAACACTGAGGTAGCCACATCAGTCTCTGCACCAGAGGAGCTTACACTCTAATAACCTGCCAGGGTCACACACTATTATTATTACACATTGTATTTAGCTCTGATAGGGAATTGGTATGACTCCATTATGGATTCAGAGACTCCGATGGATCCGTTATCTGCAGGGGGAAGGTGACCCCAAATATCCCAGCAGACAGAGTCCGGGGGACAGTGCGGATTGCAAACTCTGCGACAGACGAATCCTCTCTCCCACGCACAACTAACCGCAATGTACCTGCGGCTCTATAAACAATGCTGCTATCTGCATTTTCAAGGCTTGCACAGCGACCGATATTCAGAATCCATCAGCTGGAATAATAGAGAGGAGAACGAGAACATTAAACTTCAGGAAAAGCCGTTTCTATAGTAACCAGAAAAATCAGTTTCAGTAAAAAGAATAATACAAATCGGAGGAGAAAGCGGAGAAAAAAACGCTCTGAGTGGCGCAATCATTGTCACCGGCCGGCGCCGCGCGATGTGCCACTAACCGG
>NW_017306844.1:154527-195320 GCF_000935625.1 Nanorana parkeri | reverse complement strand
TAGCACAACAGATTGATAAGACTGTTGCAGCAATATCTATTTATTTGTGGGTTTGATTCCAGAAATTCCCATTTCTAGGAAGAGGTTCATCTTCATCTTAGTTCTCTGCCTACTACTGCTCCAGGCTCCTCCTAATGACCGCAACATGGCAGAGATAAATAAGTGAGCTGTGGTGGTCACAGCCTCGCCCCTTCTTCATGGGTCCATCACTCCAGATAAGGCCCTTGGTCCTTATCTGGAGTCCTTGGTCCTGGGGGGGACTAGAACCAGTAGCACTGTCATAACCCCCCATAGGGGGTTTTGCTCTTTGATGCTGCCAGATCTTCAAATCTCTCTTATTGGGTAGTTTCTAACAGGCCGACAGATCAAAATCAAGAAGCAAACTGTCATGGAGGAGCCCAGTCCATAAACTAGCATAGGCCAGGGCAGACGGTTGGAGAGTGAGGTGACTTTAGTACATACTAGACAATTTTAGTGCTGAGGAGGAATTCCTCTCAGCAGAGGACGGATGGAGATGATGATAATGGAGAATGTTGCAGCAATCTGTCTGGTTCCCCCAATTTCTGATGGATCTCCGGAGTGGTTCTTCGTCTCACAGACCGCACCGCAGAAGATACGTCAGGATTTGTTAACGCCAAATGAGCGCGAGGAGAGTTTACTGAGCCGCAGCGATCCCGACTTCCTTCTCATATGACCCGTCAGAGGAACTTCGCACGCGAGGCCTTCCGCAGACTTCTCTGTCCACTTCTTGGGGAAGTTCTGTGAATTTAATGAAATAGCGAATGTGAAAAGGGAAGAGCGGAGCGAGGAATTCATTAATCTGCAGATCCTACTTCCCTCTACAACTTTCACAATTCAGATGACAGTTTGTGACACCTCGAAGGAGACACAAATAGTTCAGAAGCCCAAGACAAGGGAGACAGAGAGACCCCCTTTATATTATCTCTTATCCCTGATAATGCCCCTGCACTCACCTCCTATCCCCTTTATATTATCCCTTACCCCTGATAATGTCCCTACACTCACCTTCTATCCCCTTTATATTATCCCTTACCCCTGATAATGTCCCTGCACTCACCTCCTATCTCTTTTATATTATCCCTTAGTTCTGATAATGTCCCTGCACTCACCTCCTATCCCCTTTTATATTATCCCTTACCCCTGATAATGTCCCTGCACTCACCTCCTATCCCCTTTATATTACCTCTTACCCCTGATACTGTCCCTGCACTCACCTCCTATCCCCTTTATATTACCTCTTACCCCTGATACTGTCCCTGCACTCACCTCCTATCCCCTTTATATTACCTCTTACCCCTGATACTGTCCCTGCACTCACCTCCTATCCCCTTTATATTACCTCTTACCCCTGATACTGTCCCTGCACTCACCTCCTATCCCCTTTATATTACCTCTTACCCCTGATAATGTCTCTGCACTCACCTCCTATCCCCTTTATATTACCTCTTACCCCTGATACTGTCCCTGCACTCACCTCCTATCCCCTTTATATTATCCCTTACCCCTGATAATGTCCCTGCACTCACATCCTATCCCCTTTATATTATCTCTTATCTCTGATAATGCCCCTGCACTCACCTCCTATCCCCTTTATATTATCCCTTACCCCTGATACTGTCCCTGCACTCACCTCCTTTCCCCTTTATATTATCCCTTACCCCTGATAATGTCCCTGCACTCACCTTCTATCCCCTTTATATTATCCCTTACCCCTGATACTGTCCCTGCACTCACCTCCTTTCCCCTTTATATTATCCCTTACCCCTGATAATGTCCCTGCACTCACCTTCTATCCCCTTTATATTATCCCTTACCCCTGATACTGTCCCTGCACTCACCTCCTTTCCCCTTTATATTATCCCTTACCCCTGATAATGTCCCTGCACTCACCTTCTATCCCCTTTATATTATCCCTTACCCCTGATACTGTCCCTGCACTCACCTCCTTTCCCCTTTATATTATCCCTTACCCCTGATAATGTCCCTGCACTCACCTTCTATCCCCTTTATATTATCCCTTACCCCTGATACTGTCCCTGCACTCACCTCCTTTCCCCTTTATATTATCCCTTACCCCTGATAATGTCCCTGCACTCACCTTCTATCCCCTTTATATTATCCCTTACCCCTGATACTGTCCCTGCACTCACCTCCTTTCCCCTTTATATTATCCCTTACCCCTGATAATGTCCCTGCACTCACCTTCTATCCCCTTTATATTATCCCTTACCCCTGATACTGTCCCTGCACTCACCTCCTTTCCCCTTTATATTATCCCTTACCCCTGATAATGTCCCTGCACTCACCTTCTATCCCCTTTATATTATCCCTTACCCCTGATACTGTCCCTGCACTCACCTCCTTTCCCCTTTATATTATCCCTTACCCCTGATAATGTCCCTGCACTCACCTTCTATCCCCTTTATATTATCCCTTACCCCTGATACTGTCCCTGCACTCACCTCCTTTCCCCTTTATATTATCCCTTACCCCTGATAATGTCCCTGCACTCACCTTCTATCCCCTTTATATTATCCCTTACCCCTGATACTGTCCCTGCACTCACCTCCTTTCCCCTTTATATTATCCCTTACCCCTGATAATGTCCCTGCACTCACCTTCTATCCCCTTTATATTATCCCTTACCCCTGATACTGTCCCTGCACTCACCTCCTTTCCCCTTTATATTATCCCTTACCCCTGATAATGTCCCTGCACTCACCTTCTATCCCCTTTATATTATCCCTTACCCCTGATACTGTCCCTGCACTCACCTCCTTTCCCCTTTATATTATCCCTTACCCCTGATAATGTCCCTGCACTCACCTTCTATCCCCTTTATATTATCCCTTACCCCTGATACTGTCCCTGCACTCACCTCCTTTCCCCTTTATATTATCCCTTACCCCTGATAATGTCCCTGCACTCACCTTCTATCCCCTTTATATTATCCCTTACCCCTGATACTGTCCCTGCACTCACCTCCTTTCCCCTTTATATTATCCCTTACCCCTGATAATGTCCCTGCACTCACCTTCTATCCCCTTTATATTATCCCTTACCCCTGATACTGTCCCTGCACTCACCTCCTTTCCCCTTTATATTATCCCTTACCCCTGATAATGTCCCTGCACTCACCTTCTATCCCCTTTATATTATCCCTTACCCCTGATACTGTCCCTGCACTCACCTCCTTTCCCCTTTATATTATCCCTTACCCCTGATAATGTCCCTGCACTCACCTTCTATCCCCTTTATATTATCCCTTACCCCTGATACTGTCCCTGCACTCACCTCCTTTCCCCTTTATATTATCCCTTACCCCTGATAATGTCCCTGCACTCACCTTCTATCCCCTTTATATTATCCCTTACCCCTGATACTGTCCCTGCACTCACCTCCTTTCCCCTTTATATTATCCCTTACCCCTGATAATGTCCCTGCACTCACCTTCTATCCCCTTTATATTATCCCTTACCCCTGATACTGTCCCTGCACTCACCTCCTTTCCCCTTTATATTATCCCTTACCCCTGATAATGTCCCTGCACTCACCTTCTATCCCCTTTATATTATCCCTTACCCCTGATACTGTCCCTGCACTCACCTCCTTTCCCCTTTATATTATCCCTTACCCCTGATAATGTCCCTGCACTCACCTTCTATCCCCTTTATATTATCCCTTACCCCTGATACTGTCCCTGCACTCACCTCCTTTCCCCTTTATATTATCCCTTACCCCTGATAATGTCCCTGCACTCACCTTCTATCCCCTTTATATTATCCCTTACCCCTGATACTGTCCCTGCACTCACCTCCTTTCCCCTTTATATTATCCCTTACCCCTGATAATGTCCCTGCACTCACCTTCTATCCCCTTTATATTATCCCTTACCCCTGATACTGTCCCTGCACTCACCTCCTTTCCCCTTTATATTATCCCTTACCCCTGATAATGTCCCTGCACTCACCTTCTATCCCCTTTATATTATCCCTTACCCCTGATACTGTCCCTGCACTCACCTCCTTTCCCCTTTATATTATCCCTTACCCCTGATAATGTCCCTGCACTCACCTTCTATCCCCTTTATATTATCCCTTACCCCTGATACTGTCCCTGCACTCACCTCCTTTCCCCTTTATATTATCCCTTACCCCTGATAATGTCCCTGCACTCACCTTCTATCCCCTTTATATTATCCCTTACCCCTGATACTGTCCCTGCACTCACCTCCTTTCCCCTTTATATTATCCCTTACCCCTGATAATGTCCCTGCACTCACCTTCTATCCCCTTTATATTATCCCTTACCCCTGATACTGTCCCTGCACTCACCTCCTTTCCCCTTTATATTATCCCTTACCCCTGATAATGTCCCTGCACTCACCTTCTATCCCCTTTATATTATCCCTTACCCCTGATACTGTCCCTGCACTCACCTCCTTTCCCCTTTATATTATCCCTTACCCCTGATAATGTCCCTGCACTCACCTTCTATCCCCTTTATATTATCCCTTACCCCTGATACTGTCCCTGCACTCACCTCCTTTCCCCTTTATATTATCCCTTACCCCTGATAATGTCCCTGCACTCACCTTCTATCCCCTTTATATTATCCCTTACCCCTGATACTGTCCCTGCACTCACCTCCTTTCCCCTTTATATTATCCCTTACCCCTGATAATGTCCCTGCACTCACCTTCTATCCCCTTTATATTATCCCTTACCCCTGATACTGTCCCTGCACTCACCTCCTTTCCCCTTTATATTATCCCTTACCCCTGATAATGTCCCTGCACTCACCTTCTATCCCCTTTATATTATCCCTTACCCCTGATACTGTCCCTGCACTCACCTCCTTTCCCCTTTATATTATCCCTTACCCCTGATAATGTCCCTGCACTCACCTTCTATCCCCTTTATATTATCCCTTACCCCTGATACTGTCCCTGCACTCACCTCCTTTCCCCTTTATATTATCCCTTACCCCTGATAATGTCCCTGCACTCACCTTCTATCCCCTTTATATTATCCCTTACCCCTGATACTGTCCCTGCACTCACCTCCTTTCCCCTTTATATTATCCCTTACCCCTGATAATGTCCCTGCACTCACCTTCTATCCCCTTTATATTATCCCTTACCCCTGATACTGTCCCTGCACTCACCTCCTTTCCCCTTTATATTATCCCTTACCCCTGATAATGTCCCTGCACTCACCTTCTATCCCCTTTATATTATCCCTTACCCCTGATACTGTCCCTGCACTCACCTCCTTTCCCCTTTATATTATCCCTTACCCCTGATAATGTCCCTGCACTCACCTTCTATCCCCTTTATATTATCCCTTAATGCTAAAATAAATGTAGTTTTCACAGAAAAAGCTTATTTGAAGTTAAGAGAAAGAAAGAGAAATTGGAGAGAGGATAGAAAGGATGGAGAGGATGGAAAGAGGACGGAGATGATGGAGAATGGGGAGAAAGGGCGGACATCTTGACAGCTCGTGTCATCTATATCCATCCACTTAGTCGGTGTGCAGTGAGGGCCAATGGCATGTAACATCGTAAACTGGCAGCGTTCCTCCGGCAGGTTCTGCTGTTTTATATTCCCCGGATAATGTCCGCACTTACTCATTCAGTAAAGTAGAAATTGACTCTGCTCAGAGAGAGAGGTGGAAAATGAGCGTCAGCTGTGGGGTGAATGCTAATAGCTCAGAGCCAGCAGGGGTATGTAAAGCAGCCAGAGATCTGTAATTTGGGCGCTGGAAGAAGCTCTGAATGGCAGAACTTCGTAATGAGAGACAAGAATTCTTCCTGCACAACTTTCACCACTTCTTAATGTGTGGGGTGGGAGGGGGAGCCAGGGGGCAAATAATGAGAGTCGTATTTCAGAGGGCAGATGAGGATGGAGAATCGCAGGGAGCAGGTCATTGGGGTGGTAGATGACATAGGGGGAGCCCAAGGGGGTAGATGGTATAGGAGGGGCCCAGGGCAGCAGATGACATTGGAGGAGCCCAGGGGAGCAGATGATAATGGCGGGACTCCAGGGGGGGCAGATGATGATGAAGGGGTGACCAAGGGGAAAAATGATAATGAAGGGGGAGCCCAGAGTGGAAGATGATGGGGGTGAAAGGCCAGCATGGCAGATGATGAGGGAGAGCCGAGAGCCAAGTTGATAATGGGAGCCCAAGTGGGAAGATGATGAGGGGGATCTTTTTAGAGGTAGGCAATGAGTGAGGGTTTGGGGACAGATGATGAGGAAGTTGTTCAGGGGGTAGGACCATGGAGGGGAAGATGATGAAGTGGATCCCATGGGGCAGATGAAGAGGAGGGATCCCTTTGGTGGTAGGTGATGTAGGGGAATTCCATAGGGGAGGGGCAGATGAGAGACCAGAGAGCAGATGAGGAGGAGGGATCCCATGAAGTGTGTGTGTGGGGGGAGGGGGGCAGATGATGAGCGGGAACGTCAGGGGGCAGATAATAATGGGGAACACCAGAGGGCAGAAGATTAGGAAGTAGCCCCAGTAACAAATTATGGAGAAGGATGCCACAGGGATCACATGATAGGAGGGAGCCCAGGGGGCAAATAAAGGAGCCTCACTGAAAGGATCTTCTTACTCTGGCAGGTTCTACTCTCTGCCAGTTCTACAAAATTGTGAGAGACAGAGAGAGAAGGAGATAAACAGAGAGATAGAGAGAGAAGGAGAGAGAGAGAGAGAGAGAGAAGGAGAGAGAGGGAGATAAACAGAGAGATAGAGAGAGAAGGAGATACAGAGAGAGAGAGAGACAGAGAGAGAAGGAGATAAACAGAGAGATAGAGAGAGAAGGAGAGAGAGAGAGAGAGAGAGAGAGAGAGAGAGAGAGATACAGAAGGAGAGAGAGAGAGAGAGACAGAGAGAGAGAGAGAGAGAGAGAGAGAGAAGGAGATACAGAGAGAGATAGAGAGAGAAATGAGATAAACAGAGAGATAGAGAGAGAAGGAGAGAGAGAGAGAGAGAGAGAGAGAGAGAGAGAGAGATACAGAAGGAGAGAGAGAGAGAGAGATACAGAAGGAGAGAGAGATAGAGAGAGAGAGAAGGAGATACAGAGAGAGAGAGATACAGAAGGAGAGAGAGAGAGAGAGAGAGAGAGAGAGAGAGAGAGAGAGAATATAGGACATGGAGTGTAGGGAGAGATTTCCATACAACATTTCTTTGTGGTATTCTCAGCATTGGTGATCTAATTATTGGCTGTGCGTTAGTCTCCGCCCCCTGCACTGAACATTATTATAGGCGAGTGTTCCTCTGATAGAACAGACACATCTGGAAGACACAAGTTATCACAGTAATTACAGAGAGAGCCGTCAGTGGCTCCTCACATTCCCCCACACTGAGCGCGGTGAAGAGAGAAGCCGTTTAATTACAGATATAATGATCGGGTCGCCGGACGGTAAATTGTTGTCACATTGCACAGATTGAATCATTTGTGAATCCACATTAATCCTTCGCCCCGGGGCTCCGCAGCCTGACAACGCTCTCCCCTCCTCATTTCCCAAATGTTTGATGAGTTATTTTGCCTTCAGGCCGTACTGATACTTCAGCCCAAAAATTCAGACTGTAGAATATTCCACCCCAACTCCACAGTTTCATGTAGAACAGAAATTGGATAATAAAGTGGACCTGTCAGTAACGTTTCATGTCTGCTTTTTATATTGGGGACACAAGCTGGAATAATTTTCCTCCAGGTTGGATGGGGATTTAGAGATTTAGATCAAATCAAATGTATGTTTTTTAACAGATGTTAGATAGCCATGTAGACCAGTCTTCAACCTAACTACAACAGAGACATAACCAGCCTATAGATTCTATTTATAAACAATTCCCAGAGCCATTGACCCTGCAAATCTCTGTGAATGTTCTTCTCTGCTAAACTAATTTCTTTAGTTGAATGTACAGTATCTACGAATGTTGGGTATGTGATACCCCATTATGTCCACTAGATGGAGCTGAGGAGCACAGGAAATAAATACGTTTAACTTGTCATCTTGTAATACCACATTATGGCCACTTGATGGGGCCGGGGAGCACAGCAAATAAATACTAGTTTCCAATGCAGCTTAGCTCCACCTACTGGCAAAACACAGTATTAAAAGATGACATTCAAAGATACATTTCCCTTGTCATGTTGTAATACCTCATTATGGTCACAAGATGGAGCTGAGGAGTATAGGAAATAAATACTTATTTCCTATGCAGCTCAGGTCCATCCAGTGGCCATAATACGGTATTACAAGATGACATTCAAAAATACATTTGCGTTGTCATCTTGTAATATTGCATTATGGCCACTAGATGGAGCTGATGAGCACAGGAAATATATATGTATTTACTATGCTGCTTGGATCCACCTAGTGGCCATAATGAGGTATGACAAGATGGCAATTCAAATGTACAGTACTGTATTTTTGAATGTCATCTTGTAATACTGTATTATGGCCACTAGATGGCACTAAGCAACAAACAACGCTACTAGCTCCATCCAGTAGCGATTATTAGTCCATTTGGTATTACAAGATGACGTTTGGAAATACATTTGACCTAGAAGGAAAATATACAAGGACATTCATTTTGTGCATTGATTTGCACAGAATGAAAATTCGCAGGGTACTGGCTCTGCGAATTGCTCATAAATAGCCCCCTATGTGTATTCAGCATTAGTAACGAGGGAAGAGATTAATAAAGACGCCTTCATTTCTCCTTCACCATTGACTCTAATGTATTTTTACAAGATGGCAACATTTTGCCAACATCTCCTGATATTATTTCGAGGGGAATGAATACTATCTGTTTCCCTAATCCCTCAATGACCTATAATGTAACAAAGACAGGTTCTCTTTGATGCAATGCACAGATAGAATGCATATAAGCCGCGGTCCCTCTGCATTCAGATCACACATCCTGTTACTTTTTTCCTGCTTGCCGTAATGCAGAAAAGTTTTTCAGGATCACAAAGCGAATAATAACATCAGGAGTGCAGCGAGCGGCGCAGCGCCAGTCATTCACCCGCACAATCGGCGTCCTTCTGCGCCGCGAAATGTCTTATTTCTTCTCTGCGTACGGAGGAAATCTGCCGTGGCGGGGAGCAGGCCGTGTTATAGGATGAGAGCACTTGTTACACATCTTCACCCAAATCATCCAGACAAGTCAAGGAAGTTTGTAAATATAATTGTTCGGCTCTTTCCATTCCTCTGCTGTCCCCTGAGAGCCGTAGAAGGATCCTCGTATGAATGCCGGCTCACA
This sequence comes from Nanorana parkeri, assembly GCF_000935625.1. Classification (NCBI taxonomy): domain Eukaryota; kingdom Metazoa; phylum Chordata; class Amphibia; order Anura; family Dicroglossidae; genus Nanorana; species Nanorana parkeri. Next base: position 186,024 of record NW_017306844.1, on the reverse strand, counting down.
TCTCCTGCCTGGTGTTTGTCTGATAAAGAAGCCGGCAATATCATCACAGAAAGGATGAGTGATATCAAATAAACGTCCCCGGTGACCCCCCAGAATGTAACATCTCACTCCTCTACTACACTGAATCATCTGCCGCTGTCACTTTCTATGGAAGCATACATAACACTTTATTAAAGCAGATTCAAGCCCCACATGGATGGCATTCTGATTGTGTACTGTGCGCTATAAACAAGTGTCAGTTTTATCTTCATGAAATACTCATTTTCACCTTTTTTTCCCCCCCATCTCAGTGCTGCTGATCTTCTGCAGCCTCTTTTCAGACACTTCATATCCACATGCACTCCAGAGTCAGCTGCATGACATTTCTCAGGGCGGGTTTCCTGATGCTGACAACAGTGAATCATGACTGTGTAATGTGTAGTCTCCATTGGAAGCCTGTGTGACATGGCAGGATCACAATTGGAAGACAGGGGCAGAGCGTTGTCACCCTGTAACAGGAAGTGACTTTCATGGCAGGATCGCCAGGGATCATTTCAATAAAAGCTGCAGATTTTGAAAAAATTGAAAACGACTTGGGGTGCACAAACTCCGGCCCTCCAGCTGTGGTGAAACTACAAATTCCATCTTGCAACTGTTTCTGGAAGTCATGCCTGTGGCTGTGAAAATCTTGCAATGCCTCATGGGATTTGTAGTTGCACAAAAGCTGGAGGGCCGGAGTTTGCCCACCACTGACTGTTAAAGTTTCTTTGGCATAATATGCTTCAATATATATAAGATGAGATACACATAGTACAGTCACATGGGATGGTGGGAATCTTTATTTGCAGATTTTAGGGATTTCTGAAAATGAATTTGTAGGAAGGGGAACCGCAGGCAGCAGACCATGCAGGTATAATGACGGTCAATTATGACTTTTATCACAGAATGGGCCGGGCCGAGGGGTAGGCAGAAGAGGCAGCTGCCTTGGGCACTTCAACAGGATGGGTGTAAAAATGGCAGAACCTGCAAGCTATGCTGTGGAAGTAGTTCAGAGCTCATGGTGGATGGGCGGCACTTTGGCATTTTTGCCTTGGGTGTTATAGGACGGTCTCCCAACGTTGAGCACGCATATCCTTTAAATAGCTCCTCTTAGGGCAGCTATCACCTGTCCCAGACAAGATTCCCATCCAGTGTCACCGTAGGACAGGAAGTGTATTATTGGCTGTGCTGGAAGACGTCACCATGAGCTGTGCCCGTGTGCTGTGCCGAATAACATAAATGGGGGATCTGAATGAACGCAGCTTCTGGGGTCTGGCCTCTTTCAGCTCTGGATGGGAGCCTACAAGGTTACGGGGTGATGATTGACAGGTAGGCTCCATTCAGACGTGGCGTGCACATGCATGTGCTGCCATGTTCTTCACATGCCCATATATGGTGGCCCATTCCTTCCAAGGGGCTACCCTAGGCGCGGCAAGCACAACAAAGAAGCTCATTTTTGCTTGCTTTTTGCACAAGTGTCATGCTTACCATGCTTGCACCCCAAGTGCAACTCACGCTTTCTGCATGTTCATGTGCCTGCCAAGTGTGAACGGGCCCATAGACAACACTGGCAATGGTTTAACAGCCATGAAAATGCAGCCTGCCAGTTGGGTGGATCTAATCTTCCCTCTGGCGTTCATCTTCTATGGTTGGTTGTCTTGCTAGCTAAATCCGTCTGGTGGCCGGTAGTCTCATCTTCTGAATGGCCCAGTAGAAAAATGCAGCCTGCGAGTCCCCAGGGTCCAGCACCGCCCTCTCTTTAAGGCCACTATGAACCTAAGGGGCTTCAAACTATTTACTATACTTGCCAGCACATTCTTCAGGGGTGGGCAAACTCCGGCCCTCCAGCTGTTGTGGAACTACATATCCCACGAGGCATTGCAAGATTCTCAAAGCCACAGGCATGGCTCCCAGAGACAGATGCATGATGGGATTGGTAGTTTCACCACAGCTGGAGGGCCGGAGTTTGTCCACCCTGTCCTAGACTGTGCTGACAAGTACCACACCCCTAGGGGCACTAGTGCCGTGTGAAAGGCATCCGCCCTACACCATTTTTATAAATAAAACCCAAAGTGTATCTAACTCCAGGTACAATAATCGCCGCAGTATTGAAGGTAAAAGGTGGCCCAACGAAGTACTGATGGGGTGGTCATAATAATCTGGCCACTCAGTGTATATCATATATTGCAGCTTAGCCGTCCATAGAGGAAGTGGCTGCATTAGATTTCTGTATTCAGGCTTTTCTTTCTGCTATTTTTAACTGATAATCTTGCCAATAATATACTTCCTGTCCTACGGTGACACTGCTCACTCTACCATAGAAGAGCAGCGTGGTCACCCTCAGGCCCCTTATCTAGACTACAGAACAGTTCCTTATCTCAATAGCACATGGTGTAGGTGTTCTGTAGTCCACAGAGGAAAAACAGGCAGGGCTGATAACACTGCTGGAGATTTGAGTGCAGCACAGGACAGGAAGTTATGAGCTCACTGGATTTTTGGTGGGATCAGCAAGTATTTTTTTGCATTTATCAAACAGATAAAACCAAAAGCTTCAAATGATATAACTAACAGACCAAAAGAAAGTAAATAAGATCAATGTATTGTTGGTGTTTACATTCACTTTGATGCGTCTTGTTACACAGTAATCATTATTAGTCATCATATTAGAAGCCTCCGAGACGTGACGGTATTTGGTTCCACATTGTGTATTATTGATCTCTAATCTGACGGACTCACACAAATCCATTCATAGATAAATATTGTTTTCTGCTCCGGTGACCCAAATTGTGTCAGTTTACTAACAAGAAAGAGCAGAAACAATCACCCCAATCCGGGCGACACAAAATCAATAACTGCGTCTGAAAATTCAATGACACGGGAATGGAATTAGCAGAAAAGTCAATTGTGACTCCGCCGCTCGTTGAGCTTCGGATGGGCCGGCCGAGGGCAGAGTCCGGGGTGCAGTACGAGGGGGCGAGGCCGGTGTTAGTGTTACTACAAAGTCCATCGAGCAGGAAGTGCATTACAAGGGAAGTGACAGAGGTTAAAAATCAGTCAAATAATGTTATAAAGTATTCAATAAACTCATTGAGGGGCTGGAGGATCAAAGCTACGAGACAAGGTTACTAAGGCGTCATTCACACTGCCGTACAATGTACTACGTATAGATGCGCGCAGCATATTTTTTCCATATGCAACATATGCAAATAAATGGCTCCATACACATAGCTGCGTATGGAGCCGCATATTAGCTCAGCGTAAAAATGCGCAAAAACAGAATTGACCCGAGATGCGTCCGGGCTCCGTATACTAGCCCCTATCTTAAAATTGGTTGCCCCTGTCTGCCTGACATCTTGCGTCCGGGTTTCTGCTGCCATGAAATCCGGACACAGCATTCAAAACCCGAACTGTCCGGGAGAATCCTGGACAGGTGGAAACCCTAGCATCACTGGGGGGGTCATAGAGAACAATGTGGGCCATGAAGATCACCACATCCATCATGGACACTCCTGAATCCTCCATTATGTTCACAGACCTAAAGCAGAAGGAGGAGACTGGTTGGTAGGTGCAGAAATGTACAAAAAAATTTGCTAAACCACTTGGAACCAATTGAACTCTATGGGGCCAAAAATGTGCAACTCTGCCCGAAATAGGCTTACAACAAGCGTCAGCACGACACTCAGGTGTGAATGAACACCTCTAAATAGAATGGGAATCATCTTGCTGAGTGCTGTCACGCTTTGGGAAATGCAGAAAATCACTCAGGTGTGAATGGGAGCTTGGTGTTTCTCTGACACTTATTTTAACCAACAAAACTGATATTTGTGTTCAGGAGTCTTTTTTTATTCTGCGCTTCTATTGCCCTAAACCTCCTTTCTTTGTACATCATACAATTCGTACTTTACATTTAATTCACAAATATATAAAAAAATAATGTATATACTAAAAAGACCTTCTGTCAGTGTTAATTCCTCTCTGATTGATAGCCGAGACTGAGATAGAAAGTGGTGGTAATTAGCACCATTGATTGCTGTTACCGAGCCCGGTGGTGACACATGTCCCGATGGCAATTGTCTGAGGTGGGATTTCCCCTCACTGCATGGAAATGAAGTCTCACTTCTTATTGTGACACCTGCCTGCCTGTATTATAGCCAGCATGACATCTTCATTGAGCAGAACTGGCTACGCGTTTTACCATTTTATCCGCTGCTCATCATTAAACAGTAGATGAAAAGATAATAATCTAAGAGAAATTAGGAATTTATGGTACTTGTGATGCACAAATCAATTAAAAAGTCATATTGGTGGATTAGTGAATTGTTTTTTTTTAGGGCTGTGCAAATTAACGATTAATTTCTCGATTAATCGTTAATCTTTTTGATCGCAAAAATTTTTTTTATCGATTACAATTTTTTTGAAACTTTCTGCACGAGCGCCAGCCAAGGCATTGGCCTATACGCATACAGCACAGCAATGAAGTAATAAAATTAATTAGGATCACACTAATCCAGCACGTTATTATTCTGAGTTGCCCCACTCAAGCGGCGGCCATATTGATTGGGGCAACTCAGATTAAAGGAGAACTATGACATGAGTGATTTCCACTCACCTCATAGTTCTAAGCCGACCTGTGACAATGAGACTGTCACAGGTCGGCTCAGTAGATCGGGAGGTGAGGGAACACATACCGGGTTCCCTCACCTCTCGATCCTGTCACGGCTCTCTGCCGTGACAGGGGGAGGGGCTGAATTCCCCTCTCCCCGCTCCGATCAGCCAGCGCTGACAGGCGGAACGGACAGGGGAGGGGCGGGTACAGCTGGCTCTGCCTCTAGATAGGCAGAGCCAGCTGTCACTCACGCAGCTGGGCGGATCCCGTCATCTAAGTCGGGATCCGCTCCAGGTGCGGCGTCTCAGTATACCGCGAGCTGTAGCTCGCGGTATACTGAGCTTAGGGTAACGGGATGACGCTAGTTTGTGTCCTCCCGTTACCCCAAGGAGAACTATGGGGAAAAACACTGACCCCATAGTTCTCCTTTAATAACGTGTTGGATTAGTGTGATCCTAGTTCATTTTATTACTACATTGCTGTGCTGTATGTGTATAGGCCAATGTAGTTGGATCTGTATGTGCGTTAGAATTAATCGAAATTAATCGATTAAAAAAAGTTTGATTAATCGAACACGAAAATTTTAATCAGTAACAGCCCTACTATTTTTTATTCTTCTGCAAAAAAACGTTTTCCCCCTAAAATAAGACCTAGTACCATTTTTGGGAATTGCTAAAATATAAAACCTACCCCGGAAATAAGACCTAGTTTTGACCATTCCCAGGGCCGGTGGTGGCATAAGGGGGAACTTGAAGAGCCGCGGGAGAGAATCAGCGGTGCCAATTAAACCAGCGCTAGAGGAAGCGAGGTAGCGCAGGGAGCAGAGCCGCATAAGCCGATGCTTCCTCTATAGCGCCGGCTCCTGTCACTGGCGGAGTGATACCAAATGCACTCCGCCTGTGAGGAATGGATAGTGAAAGCGCGCTTTGCTCATTCTGGCCAGCGATTGGTTACCAAATTGCTCTTAGAAAGATACGGCGCCCCTGATTGCCCTGATCACCCTATTCTTAACTTCGCCACTCCTGTCTTGTAAGTCTTCTACCGGTATTATGGTATTATGGAATAAGTGTGGATTGTGGTACATTAAAAAAAAATAAGACCTACCCCGAAAATAATAAGACCTGGTGTGTTTTTTTGAGCAAAAACAAATATAAGACAGTGTCTTATTTTCGGGGAAACCGGGTATGTACAAGGACTGTCCAATCTGCGAAAATGAATACAGATGGATCACGGTTTACCACATTCCAGCTGTGTCATTCTCCATGGACCTGCATGGGAATAATAAGCAGAATCAATCTTTGCTAGGTTGGTGATTTTTCTGATTCGATCATGAATATTGTTCAACTTTAAAGTGACACTAAACTCAGGAGTTAAATCATAAAAATGCATTTTTAAAAAGTTCTGCCCTGGGCGCCCATAACTCTGGTTACGCCACTGGTGCTGACGCTGTCCTTACTTCTGGAGGGTGACTACTTTTGTTCCCCATGGTCCCTGTGTGTGTTATAAAGTAGTCACCGCTCCAAGCTCACTCCCTTCATGGACTACATTCTTAATACCAATTAGTTGACTAAACATGAGATTGTAGTTTACTTAAAAGAGAATTATGAGGCGAGTGATTTTCACTCATAATCTGAAACTGTCACAGGTTGGCTCAATAGATCAGGAAGTGAGCGAACACATACCGTTGCTCGCTCACTTCTTGATCTATCCCTGCAGAGAGCCGTGACTGTTACTCACGGCTCCCTGCAGGGATTCCCCCCTCCCATGTCCGATCCTCCAACGCTGACTGATGTAACGGATGGGGGAGGGGGCGGGTACAGCTGGCTCTGCCTCTGGATAGGCAGAGCCAGCTGTCAATCCAGCAGCTGGGTGGATCTCGACAGAAATGTCGGGATCCGTCCCGGCTGCTGCGTCTCAGTATACCGCGAGCTACAGCTTTGGGTCACGGGAGAACGCTAGTTTGTGTCCTCCCATTACCCTAACTATGGGGAAAAGCCCTGACCCCATAGTTCTCCTTTAAGATTGTTAGTTAACCAATTTCTACTGAGACTGTACTCCATCACAGGAGTGAGTTTGGAGTGGTGGCTACTTTACAACACACACAGGGAACATGGGGAACAAAAGTAGTCACCCTCCAGAAGGAAGGATGGTATCAGCACCAATTCAGAGATGATTTGAGGATCTGCAGCCGAGTGATACACAAATAAGATACATTTGTGTTAATAGTTCAGGTTCTTGAATGCATTTTTAAGATTTAACTCCTGGGTTTAGTGTCACATTAAATCCAGAAATCATACCTGGAAATCTTGGTTCCCCCCAGATATCATAAAAACCTTTTCATATCGAGAAGATAGCATGGAGGGGCTTGATGAAGGTGTCCGATTGGAGCACACAGGTCATAAAAGGTAACCCACCCGGCCTCATAATCCAGATATCACTGGACTTTGTCACTGGTGACTTTGGCAGGTAAGTGGGTGTCCATACAACTATGTATCACTGAGCATTGATTAACATACTCTTTCAAACCCCATGACTTGTCCAATATGTGAGTGACGCTCTTTCCTATCACTACTGGGGCACCACACCCCCACCATCCAGAGCTGTGCCTCCCCGACATCCACTTCCCAGTAATGGAGACATTATGAATAATCAACACCTGAGAATAAACTGGAAACCTCTGTGCTGAGTATTGAGGGTTTGAGCTCTCTAAAGACCATTTTGCAGTGTTTTCATCCAGCAGTATCCAAGGAATACATCCAAGAGGGGCTGGAACTTCAATGGCTATTCATACAGAACTGTAAAGGTGGAAGACAGTCATTCGTAAAAGCTCACTGACTGGTTAGGCGTACTGTGTTACATGGAAACAGGGCTACCCACCTAGTGGTATCCAGCAACATTCCTCAAAGCATTAACCAAAAAGGGAGCGCCAGAGCAAATGTATAAAGGAGCCCAAAGCAGCTTTAATGATCCATAAAGCAACAGGCAACGCATTTCACCAGGGCTGCTATATTGGCATACTTCTGCTACATCTGTTTCCTTCCAAACAGTATGCTTAAGATTTATCCAGCATCTCCTTCCCTGAGTCCATTAAAACATTTGGACATACAGTATTACTGAGCCCTGATGTAGGGGGGAGTGTGTTTTGCTCCTGAAACGTGTTGAATGTTGTTTCATGAATCATCAAAGCTGTTTTGGACTCCTTTATGAATTTGGTCCTACACTCCTTTTTAGGTTTATTCTTTGAGTTTATCCAGTACGTTGGCATGCTTTGACATTACCAATGATTGTGATGAAGACTACATACTTGTTTCAGATTCTGCCTTGTGCAGTTACCCCAGTACATAGGCTTTATATTATTCAATTGGACAGCAGGATTGACAGACACAGTCCTCAGCACAGTTTCCTTCTCTTCCCAGGTTCCCTCTGTTCTCCGTAACCTGTCTGCATCGAGTGACAAGCATCTATCCCGATCTGCAGGTATTGTTCTATATATGATTACATGCAGACAACCACGGACAGATGCAGCCGCTGTCATCCTGTCATTCACTTGAATAGGCACAGCGGCTGCATCTGACTGGACCACCTGGGATTTCTGCTTCAAAAATCCAGAGGTTCTTGTTCTAGGAATCGCCAGCCACACATAATAGCTCTGTGTGCATGTAGCCTAAGATCCTGCAGAGACTGATGTGACTGGCTCAGTGTTCTTTGTACATCACTGCAGAATATGTCAGAGCTATATACATGTATAATAATATCTAGACATGTGCTTTCGGATTCGAACGAACCGGCAAATCAACGAAATTCAGTTGATTCGGCGGTTCGTCCCAATCCGAAATAATGACTTTATTATATGCCCAAACATAATGCCCGGGCGTACATAAATGCGTTTCCATATTGGCCGCCGGCGTGTTCTGCGCATGCCGCAATCATCTTGGTAGGTGGAGCGTATGATGCCATATGACGGTGATGTCACATGTTGAACGAGTGGTGGCCATATCGGCCGCAGGCGCGTTCTGCGCCTGCGTGCCGCCATCTTGAGCAATTTCAGTCCAGGAGAGGAGCCGGTACAACTGTGCAAGACTGAAGGCAAGGCCAGAGGTTAGTCTTAAAGGAGAACTATGGGGAGAGTGAAATGGACACCTCCCCATAGTTACAGCCATCATGTGACCCTGAAGCTGTCACACGTTGTCTCTATAGATTGAGAACAAAGCGATCACATATTGCTGATCACTCAGTTCACGATCTTCTCCCTGCAGAGAGCAGTGAATGTCAGTCTTAACACTCTCCACAGGGATTCCCCCCCTTTGTTCCTCCAGCCCTGACTGAGATAGCGGCGCTCAAACATGCCAAGATACACACCAAGATGGCGGCGTGCATGAGCAGAACGCGCCGGCGGCCCATATGGCCTCCGCTTGTTCTGCAGTTTCAGTGTGCGGTTTCAGTTTCGGAGGCTTGTTGCCTCCGAATCCGAAAAAACATAAAAATTCATTTCCTTTGACGAAATCAATGAAAATGTTTTTTGTTTTAATTTGTTTCATCCGAAAACAATTTTTTTTTGCCGTGCACATGTCTAAAAATAACAGTGTGACTGTGGCGGAATATTAAAGTGCAAGCTCTTCTGCTGCAGAAACTGATGTTCTCTGTACAGCACTGCGGACTATGTGAGAGCTATATACGTAAATGATAGCAGTCTATGATGTGTGCTTTTCCCCCAAAGTACTGTGTCCCTCATCCAGTCGCAGTGTGAAGTCCAGCCATTGTAATAAAGCTCATAGGCACACAAAATGTTCTGATTGACCGATCTCCCTGTGATATTCCACTTCTCACATCTCAACTAATCAGCGGTTTCTGGACTGGAGTTGTCGCTTGTCAGTTTTCACCTTGAGATGTCATTGTGTGGCGGAGAGAGAGGGACCGCCGAGCGCTCCCAGCCTAATCCCCAGACTGCCGCCACGTTCCTTTCAACATTTCAAAGTCTTTAAATAATAAAAGGTAACCGTGAGATGTTAGAGAGACGTCTGCAATGAGAGGACAGGCGGGGGCAGAATAATTGTAGGGCTGCAATAATTGATGATGCATCGTCCTCAGAGGACACGATTATAAACCGCCGCGATATTCAGGACGCAATCTCAGCATCTGTTTCTCCGAACCTTTGGCTGGAGACGTCGGCGGTGCTGAGAATTTATATCCAAACATGAAAAGTTTGTGAAATCCGGTACTGGTCGGAGGTGTCAGAGTTGTTCTGAGCTCCGTTCCCCTTTGAGTTTTCGGCAGGTTGGGGTGAAGGAGTCGCAGATGCAGAAATCCGGGAGATCAAACCGGGAATTCTAAGGACAGGAACTTCAAAAATCATCAAATGGTGTCTTGTATATGGGAGAACTCCACAGGCCCAGCACAGGTTGTGCCTCGTGTTTTGCCCTGATTTTGTATCAATGCAATTTTCATCTAATTATTAGATTTCCTTAGAAATTGCCTGGCCAGACATGTGTGGAATGACTTTCATGTACCAAACAGGTAAACAGGCTACACGCTGAGACATGAAATTGTTAAATCTCAATTAAAGTCCCAGTAATAGATCTGCAGTCAGACAGACATTGTGCTAACAACCTCCACTTTGCTGTCACAGCACTAGTGCCGAGTGTCCAAATATGACTGCCCTGTCCTATAGGCACCCTGTACACTCAGTAATCAGCACTCAGTAACAGACACTCGGGAGTGTGCCTGACCACTTTTTGATCAGACATACTCCCCTCCCCGGTCAGATACACCACTCTGTATTCAACTACTGTCTTCTCCCTGGTCAAATAAACCCACTCTATGGTCAGACACATTCCTCTCTTTGGTCAGATACTCCCACTCTATGGTCAGATATATTACCCTCCCTGGTCAGATACACCAACTCTAAGTTCAGACACATTTCTCTCTTTGGTCTATGGTGAGACATATTCCTCTCTTTGGTCAGATACTCCCACTCTATGGTCAGATATATTACCCTCCCTGGTCAGATACACCCACTCTATGGTCAGACACATTCCTCTCTTTGGTCAGATACTCCCACTCTATGGTCAGACTGACATATTACTTTCCCAGGTCAGATACACCTACCCTCTGGTCAGCCATGCCCGCTCTCTAGTCAGATACACCCACTCTGTAGTCAACTACAATCACCTCCCTGGTCAGATACACCCACTCTATGGTCAGACATATTACCCTCCCTGGTCAGATACACCCACTCTATGGTCAGACACATTCCTCTCTTTGGTCAGATACTCCCACTCAATGGTCAGATATATTACTCTCCCTGGTCAGATACACCCACTCTATGGTCAGACACATTTCTCTCTTTGGTCAGATACTCCCACTCTATGGTCAGACTGACATATTACTTTCCCAGGTCAGATACACCTACCCTCTGGTCAGCCATGCCCGCTCTCTAGTCAGATACACCCACTCTGTAGTCAACTACAATCACCTCCCTGGTCAGATACACCCACTCTATGGTCAGACACATTCCTCTCTTTGGTCAGTTACTCCCACTCTATGGTCAGATATATTACCCTCCCTGGTTGGATACACCTACCGTCTGGTCAGGCATACCCCCTGTCTAGTCAGGTACTCCCACTCTATGGTCAGACACATTTCTCTCTTTGGTCAGATACTCCCACTCTATGGTCAGACATATTACCCTCCCTTTTCAGATACACCCACTCTGTAGTCAACTACAATCACCTCCCTGGTCAGATAAATCCACTCTATGGTCAGACACATTCCTCTCTTTGCTCAGCTACACTCACTCTGTGGTCAGACATAGATACCACTACCTGGGGAAGGGATTTCCATATCTTTACTGTTCTTCCTGTAAAGAATCCCTTACACAGTTTGAGATTAAACCTCTTTTCCTCCAGTCCCAGGTTGTGTCCTCGTGTCTTCTTCGGGGACCTTAGTAAACAGTTTATGACGAATCCTGCCATCAATATTGAAATATTTGTAGATTGCAATGATATGCCTCTTAAATGTCTCTTCTGCGAGGTGTATAAGTGTCATTTTTGTAACCCTTCCTCCAGCCCCCTTATTAACTTTGTTGCTCTTCTCTGAGCTGCCTCAAGTTCAAGGACATCCTTCCTGTGGATCAGTGGTAAAAACTGGACCGCATACTCAAGATGGGACCAGACCCGTGTTTTGTAGAGTAGTAGAATTAGGGATTTGTCTTGAGTAAAGACCCATCTTGATGCACGAGCGTAGTCTTCTAGCTTTGTTAGCTGTAGCTTGGCATTGCATCCTATTACTAAGGGGTCATTTATAAAAGGTCTGCATGGTGTATAGATGACACTGACAGGCATAGAAATTTCCTATACTCATCAGCACCATCTAGGGGCGCTAGTGGTGTGCAAACTTTTATAATGGAACCCCAAGTCTGTGATCTATTAGGACCCCCAAATCTTATTCTATCATCGATATCTCTAGAGGAGCACCTCCTAATGAGACCCTTGCATGCACATTGTTAGCACCCAAACCCAAATGTATAACTTTAAATTTTTTATTATTCAACTTTAGCTGCCATAAAATAAAATTAAACACGATTGGCCCTAAGACCTGGACAGAAACCTGGGGGTACGGTAAGAGACTTGCCCGCAATCTGATCCCTGCTCAAAGATGCGTGCGTACATGTGCATGCACTCATATGCTAAAAGCTCCAGGCAAATGCGATTTGGCACACAGACTTGCGCGCACGGGAATGTACAAATGCAAACAAATGCAATAGCACATACATTAGTGGGCACACATCGTCTTTTTAAACGGGCAGAAGCCATGATCAAGTGGCTGAGTGGGCATCAGCTGTGACCATTGACTCCAACTCCTCCTTCTGATTTGGTATCTCGACTCTCTGCACTCCCCTGTATGATCTTGGCTTTCAATTCCTGACCTTGATCCTGATCTGCGATCTGCTCTTCAAGATTTTGTGTTTTACTCTGCCTTCAACCTGACTTCACTCCTGGCTTGCCAGTTGGTGCCTCGTCCCACCAGTGCTCTGAGCCACCTCATCCATCTAGCGCTTCTCCGGCTCCATGCCTGTTATTCAGTCCAGTTCCAAGAGATCCTGATGTCATCCTGGTCCTGCTGACTCGCCAGCTTATCCAACCCCCTTAAGCGCCTCCAAAAAACCCGGCCAGCCACCAGTACCAGCGTCTGTGCCTCTCCCCGTCCTTACATCTTGTGCCACCACCTGCAGAGGTGTGGGAAGAGAGGTGCATATGTAGCCCACTTATCAATCAGGTCTCCATTCAGGTACGTGATAGGCACTTCACTCACACCCCTAGACCATTCAGAAATTAGCAATTTAACAATACACGTTCTTGTAACCAGTTTTTTATCCGTGTGCACATCATTTTATCAATGCCTATAGAACTTAGTTTGTAAATTAATTTTTTATGGGCTATTGTATTGAATGCCTTAGCAAAATCCAGATAGACTACATCCACTGGCCTTCCTGTACCGAAATTGCTTCTCACTTCCTAATAGAATGTTATTAGGTTGGTCTGGCAAGAATGGTCTCCCACAAATCCATGTTGGTTGTTACTTATGGTACCATTTTCACTGGCAAGTTCTTGAGTATAGTCCCTTACCATTCCCCCAAATACCTTACATACTATTGATGTTAGGCTGACTGGTCTGTAGTTTTCTGGAAGTCATCCCGACCCTTTTTGGAGATTTTGGGGGTTAAGAAATATCCTTTTTGAACTTACTGATAATCCATCAGGACTACCTTCTGAATATGATGGGATATCACCAGGAGGTAGTAGGCATGCAAGCTGCGGAAAAATCTGGTTCGGTTCGGATATTGTGTTATTTCGGAATTCGGATCCGAAATTTGGTTTTGGTTTCGAATTCACCCGAAATCTGAATTTTCGGTAGTTTCGGATAAGTTTACAAATATTAATTGCGAATACCACAGAAAACCATATTACAGATCTTAATACTAAAGCTGAAGCTCCTAGACCCAAATGACAATTGGGATCCGAATTGGCCAAGGGCCCATTTAGAAAGGAGCCAATTTACCTTTCAGCATGGAAACACAGCACAGCCAGGTGAATTCCAGCATGGAAGGTAAATTGTATGTATGCATGTGAGATAGGGACCTTAGATTGTAAACTCCATGATGGCAGGGACTGATGTGAATGTGCAACTATGTAAAAGCGATGCGTAAATTGTCGGCGCTATAGAAATACCTGTAATGAATAAATATGTATATACTGTATATAACATATCCCATGTTGCCGTAACAAAAATTTGTGTTTAGACCCATTCGGAAGCATTAAACCCAAAACACATCTGATTGGCCAGAAAAGTCACATGTCCGATTCAGTGTAGTTTTTAAACGAAATTTGTACGGGATCCGAAATTCAGAAATAGAAATTCGGATTCGGACACATTCGGATGCATCGGATATGTGAAGATTCATCCGAATCTTGATTCGGAATGGAACAAATCGCACAGGTCTAGGAGGTCGCTACAAACTCATTCCTTTACATGTTTCCACACAAAGTGTATAGAAGATTCGACTCCTAATAGCCAATTCCTGGAGTTATAGAGAAACTGCAGAAAGGAAAATGATTTTCGCAGACAAGCTGAGAAGCGAAGTATCCGTTCTACCACCCGGGGGTATAATACACCGAATACACCGGCTGTATATCAAAAGGTCTCGGGTCAGAAATGGAATTAATTTGTACGATCAAAACATAATTCTAAACAAAATATTGGTGGCTTTGTTCTCTGATTAGACCAATGGCTCCGAGGATCAAGCGTAGTACAAGACGATGGGAGACTGTTACAAATGTCTATGGATTTTTCAATGATTAGTTATCGAAGATGTAAAACGATTACAGATCATGTGGTCAGAAGTGACAAGAAGGAAGCTGGGGCTGTGGATGGCTGAGGAGATCAATAGATAAAGGTCACGTCAGATGTAGCAATTGTAGTCTTTGCCCATGGAGAGCAAGGAATAAACAATGTGCGGGAAAACAGAACCATTCCAGTACAGCACATGCTGCGCCTCCCGATATGTAGTGTATGGTATTTATTGTCCGTGTCTGTTTTATTGTTGCCCATAACTATCAGGATGACGGGGGAGGGAACAGGAACATGGTGATGTGTAATAAGGGTTGGTGCCCCCGCCTCATAAACTGTGGGGGGACGATAAAGAATTAAGATTTGCAGGTTTGGAGTTGGTTCCTAATCCAGGTTGGGGTGACAATGGAAATAATTTGTTAATTCACTGGGAGGCTTGGATGTAAATACACATAAGGGCCTGCCAAAGGATTTGCACAGCCCTGCCACACAGCACAACCAGGTGACTTACGCCACTCGCAATTCAGGAATACAGTTGTGTCCTCTACCCATCCCCAGCTTTCTGTGAAAAGCAGCTACAGACTGATGGGGTCATTCTTCTGCTCACTCTGCTCTCATCTCCCATTAGCATGTTCCTTGTCAGATCCCAGTCTTGGCCCTTCCTTCTCCCAGTCTAAGCCTTGGCGTACAGGGAGGTCGATATGACAAAATGCATTTAATGATGAAATAATGATTACAGAGCTACAATTATGTGCCTGGAGTTCAACGTTAAAATGGCCCTGGACTGTGGAAGCTGTGCTAGTGTGGAAGCTGTGCCACAATGACTAGTCATCAGTTTTGCTGGTGGCCTCCATGTAACTTATCTTTTCCCCACTGCACTGTGTCTCATTGTGGAGGAGCCCATTTTGGTAGCAGCTTCCTTGTGTCAGAGCTGCTCCTGTGATGATTGGTGGGGTAATGATAGACATGGAGGAAGCCCAGATCCACAGAATGGATGAAGCAGGGAGATCCTTGCACTGCAGGACCTCAGGTACAGCTTCCTCTCCAGCAAAGAAAACAGTGAGCAGCACAGGAGTGACATCACCAAATCTCACCCCCAAATCTGATGAGACCAGCAGTCAGAGGCAACAGAGCCTTAGGTGATCTCACACTGCAGATCCACAGAATGAATTTATCAGAAACAGGGAGATCCTTGCACTGCAGGACCTCAGGAACAGCTCCCTCTCCAGCAAGGAGAACAGTGAGCAACATAGCAGTGACATCACCAAATCTCACCCCCAAATCTGATGAAACCAGCAGTCAGAGGCAGCAGAGCCTTAGATGATCTCATAGTGCAGATCCATAGACTGAATTTATCAGAAAAATGGAGATCCTTGCACTGCAGGTCCTCAGGTACAGCTTCCTTCTTAGCAAGGAGAACAATGAGCAGCACAATAATGACATCACCAAATCCCCTGAGACCAGCAGTCATAGGCAGCAGTGTCTTAGATGATCTCATAGTGCAGATCCATAGACTGAATTTATCAGAAAAATGGAGATCCTTGCACTGCAGGTCCTCAGGTACAGCTTCCTTCTTAGCAAGGAGAACAATGAGCAGCACAATAATGACATCACCAAATCCCCTGAGACCAGCAATCATAGGCAGCAGTGTCTTAGATGATCTCACACTGCATTTCCACAGAATGAAGGAAGCAGAAGCAGGGAGATCCTTGCACTGCAGGACCCTCTCCAGCAAGGAGAACAGTGAGCAACATAGCAGTGACATCACCAAATCTCACCCCAGATCTGGTGAGACCAGCAGTCAGAGGCAGCAGTGTCTTAGATGATCTCATAGTGCAGATCCATAGACTGAATGAATGAAGCAGAGGCAGGGGGATCTTAGCACTGCAGGTCCTCAGGTACAGCTTCCTCTCCAGCAAGGAGAACAGCGTGCAGCACAGCAGCGTCATCGCCAAATATTATTAGATTAGCAGTGACTTAGATGACCTCACAGCCTAGGCACAGGAAGGGCTCTGCTATTTTTCAGAAGGGATTCAAGACGAAAGGCACAATTATTATTTCTCGATGTTCCCTACTGAAGCAAATTTTCCCCTTTTGAGTTTAAGAGGCTGCAGTCTCATTTGGAAGCACTGTGAAAAGTAGAGATGCACCGATACCAAGTATCGTACTCGGTACAAGTACAAGTAGAGATACTTTTCGAGCTCCAAGACTAGACTAGAGACCAATTCAAATGTTAGGAGGCAGCTGTCATTTGTAAGGAGCACACAGAGCTCCTGGGATTGGTACATCTCTGTTATATTGTATGATTTTGGTTTTATAAATATAAATAAATTGATGCACCGATACCAGTTTTACGAGTACAAGTACTGATACTTGCCCAATTACTCACAAGTACTGATACTTGCCCAAGTACTTACAAGTACAAGTACTGATACATTTTTGTTTATTGTCTTGTGACTATACAGACTAATGATTTCAGGACAGTGGTGGAGCGCCAGAGCCCGGTCCCAGCTGCAACCGCTGCAACCCTGGTAGTTCTCATGAAAATGCCAAGTATCTGCACTGGTACTCGAAAAGTATCGGTGCACCCCTAGACTGAAAAGTCTGCTCGATTTGGTTGCAGTGCATTAAATAAAGCTCACTGAGGAGACTTTTATCGGGTCACTTATTGCTTTCGCTTGTTCCGCCTAAACACAACCCTGTCTAGGAAGGAAATGAGGAATTCTTCAATGTTCCCGTGACCGGTCGCTATGGGCCGCCGCCCTCTGCGGTCCTCTTGCACCCGTCGGCGCCCGTCGCACGGTTACCTGCAGACTGAACAATTATCTCTCCTCGGTTTCCATCTCCTCCCGGGAGAATTCCGGATCGTCGGCACATAATGTGAAGAGGATGATTCAATTATTTTTTGCTTAGCCAAACCTGGGATCACTTTAATTAAATTCCGAGTATATTAACATTTCATTTTCGGGCCAGTCGCATGAAAAGGATCGACTGTGTTTAATTAAATTCACCTTGTCAGTGCGACGGATTCATTACTGTCCTGTTCTGCCATCATTAGCTCCTTACAAGAGGCTGAAACAAAAGATAAGCTGGCTCTGGGGACCTCGGAGCTGGAGAGCCCCCGCCATGAGCGTGGTCTTATCACCGCGCCTAACGAGAGTACAACATTCGCACCTAGATGTAGATGTAACCCCCCGAACTGCCTGTCTTAGTTTACTCCATGCGTTGTGTATCATAAACAATTGTCATTTTCTAATCTGTACATCCTGTGTTCACCTTTTTTTCATCCTTTGTTCCATCTCAGTCTCCTCCTGCAGCCTCTTTGCACCCACTTCCTGCCTACATGCACTCCAGTGACGGCTGCGTTACTCAGGGCGTTTCCTGATGGTGATAACAGTGGACCACGCCTGCGTCATGTGTGCTAAATGGCTACTTGTGTTATCCATTGTGACAATGCAGGAGCACAATTGGGAGACAGGGACAGAGCGTTGTCACCCTATAACAGGAAGTGATCTTCATGGCAGGATCGCCAGGGGTGGTTTTAATGAAAACTGCTGATTTAAAATGACTGCAAATAACTTAAAATGACATTAACATAGTAAAGCTTCTAGAAGATTTTATTGATTGGGTTTATGTAGATATTTGCGCATTTGTGTGCACAATCACCGTGTGTTTGTGGAATCGCGCACAAACGTGAAACGTGTTTGCAATGCTATTGACTTCTAATGGTCCCCCAAACGCGGCTGGCAAATCTTGCAGGTCTGTGCGTCGCACTTAACGGTGCAGGAGCCTTTTTGCCTAGTTTGTTGCACAAATATGACCCGATTGAAATCAAGTGCTTTCCCAGGACTGGAGTCTAGGGGCCTGATGGATATTCTTCAATCTGGTTCAGAGTTGGAGTCTAGGGTCCATGTAGATGTTCTACAATCTGATTCAGAGTTGGAGCCTAGGGTCCATGTAGACGTTCTACAATCTGGTTCAGAGTTGGAGTCTAGGGTCCATGTAGATGTTCTACAATCTGATTCAGAGTTGGAGCCTAGGGTCCATGTAGACGTTCTACAATCTGGTTCAGAGTTGGAGTCTAGGGTCCATGTAGATGTTCTACAATCTGATTCAGAGTTGGAGCCTAGGGTCCATGTAGACGTTCTACAATCTGGTTCAGAGTTGGAGTCTAGGGTCCATGTAGATGTTCTACAATCTGATTCAGAGTTGGAGCCTAGGGTCCATGTAGACGTTCTACAATCTGGTTCAGAGTTGGAGTCTAGGGTCCATGTAGATGTTCTACAATCTGATTCAGAGTTGGAGCCTAGGGTCCATGTAGACGTTCTACAATCTGGTTCAGAGTTGGAGTCTAGGGTCCATGTAGATGTTCTACAATCTGATTCAGAGTTGGAGCCTAGGGTCCATGTAGACGTTCTACAATCTGGTTCAGAGTTGGAGTCTAGGGTCCATGTAGATGTTCTACAATCTGATTCAGAGTTGGAGCCTAGGGTCCATGTAGACGTTCTACAATCTGGTTCAGAGTTGGAGTCTAGGGTCCATGTAGATGTTCTACAATCTGATTCAGAGTTGGAGCCTAGGGTCCATGTAGACGTTCTACAATCTGGTTCAGAGTTGGAGTCTAGGGTCCATGTAGATGTTCTACAATCTGATTCAGAGTTGGAGCCTAGGGTCCATGTAGACGTTCTACAATCTGGTTCAGAGTTGGAGTCTAGGGTCCATGTAGATGTTCTACAATCTGATTCAGAGTTGGAGCCTAGGGTCCATGTAGACGTTCTACAATCTGGTTCAGAGTTGGAGTCTAGGGTCCATGTAGATGTTCTACAATCTGATTCAGAGTTGGAGCCTAGGGTCCATGTAGACGTTCTACAATCTGGTTCAGAGTTGGAGTCTAGGGTCCATGTAGATGTTCTACAATCTGATTCAGAGTTGGAGCCTAGGGTCCATGTAGACGTTCTACAATCTGGTTCAGAGTTGGAGTCTAGGGTCCATGTAGATGTTCTACAATCTGATTCAGAGTTGGAGCCTAGGGTCCATGTAGACGTTCTACAATCTGGTTCAGAGTTAGAGCCTAGGGTCCCGGTAGATGTTCTACAATCTGGTTCAGAGTTGGAGCCTAGGGTCCCTGTAGATGTTCTACAATCTGGTTCAGAGTTGGAGTCTAGGGCCCATGTAGATGTTCTACAATCTGGTTCAGAGTTGGAGTCTAGGGTCCATGTAGATGTTCTACAATCTGGTTCAGAGTTAGAGCCTAGGGTCCCGTTAGATGTTCTACAATCTGGTTCAGAGTTGGAGCCTAGGGTCCTGGTAGATGTTCTACAATCTGGTTCAGAGTTGGAGCCTAGGGTCCATGTAGATGTTCTACAATCTGGTCCAGAGTTGGAGCCTAGGGTCCATGTAGATTTTCTACAATCTGGTTCAGAGTTAGAGCCTAGGGTCCATGTAGATGTTCTACAATCTGGTTCAGAGTTAGAGCCTAGGGTCCCGGTAGATGTTCTACAATCTGGTTCAGAGTTGGAGCCTAGGGTCCCAGGAGATGTTCTACAATCTGGGTCGGAGGTGGAGCTTAGGGTCCATGGAGATGTTCTACAATCTGGTTCAGAGCTGGAGTCTTGGGGCCCGGTGGATTTTCTTCAGTCTAGTTCAGAGGTGGAGCCTAGAGGCCTAGTGGATGTTCTACCATCTCCGAAGCCTTGGAGATAATATATCAGCCTGTTAGTGCAGACGTGCTCGGATTTAGGTTGAGCGCACACGCGTGTCTGTGATGTGTGGAGGAACAGAAGGAATGCTCAAACTGATCTGAAAGCTACGTGAACCCAAAGTCCTCCCGGACCCACGGGCCACGTGTCAAGAGGCCCTGTCATTATCCACAGCGTGGTCACCACCATAACACCCTCAGTGGCTGTCCTCTGGTATCCAGAAAAGAGGACCTGTATGAGCGTCCTGCCTCTGCGCAGATTTCCCACCTGAGATCTGAGGAATATCTGTAAATTGCCCGGCTGTGCCAACCGCCATTGATCAATCCATGTAAATTGCAGCGGCGGGGACGCGGCGCTCCGTTTATCGGCACTTTACAAGGTTGTTTTATGACACCGGCCAGAAGCCATCTCTTCCCCATGTACAAGATTTGGAGAGACGTTAATCACGCTGGCCGCCATCTTCCCATAAATCACACCCGGATGTCTCCCGCATAGCAATCAGCTCCCGGGGTGAGTCATCGATTTCTCACAAGCGAGGGCGACGTTTCCCGTGACTTCCCCCCCAATCAGGTAATCTGAAACCTCTGCCTGTCATCCATCAGAGGGGGAAACGATGGGGGAGGGGGACACGCTACAAGGATGGCGACACTGACACGCCATAGCCAACAGTAACCAATCACCTTCCACACGTCAATTCTCTGCTACAGTGTACATTATAGAAGGAACATCTGACAGTCCCACCGTCCATGGCCGAGCCGAGATTGTGGACATCTCCTGATCTGCTGTCATGGCGGCCACACACACGCAGATACTGGGTCTGATTGGATGAAATGTACCGGATGCGGTGCAGTGCGAGGATCTGCCTGACCAGGTGGAAGCTGGATGCACTGTGAGAGGTCTCCCTGCTTCACAGCCAATAACCTCTGTGATCTGACAGATCCCATCTTAAGCTGTTCATACACCTTACAATCTGATTGTACAATCTCTGTACAGTCTGCATTAGGTCCAGTGTGGATGGAGTTTTGTTCACTTCAGAACCGCTTCTCTCCATGTACAAGTCTATGGGAATGCAAAAGCAAGTCGAAAGCAGATCAGCTGCAAGTCAGAGAGAGGACAGCTGCAGGTCAGAGGAAGGTCAATGCAGGTCAGAGGAAGGTCAATGCAAGTCAGGGGGAGGTCCTTGCAGGTAAGAGAAAGGTCCTTGCAGGTCAGAGGAAAGCCACTGCCAGTTAGAAAGAAGTCACTGCAGGTCAGAGGAAAGTCACTGTAGGTTAGAGGGAGGTAACTGCAAGTCAGAGGAAGTTCACTGCAAGTCCGAGGAAGGTCACTGCAAGTCCGAGGAAGGTCACTGCAGGTCAGAGGAAGGTCACTGCAGGTCAGAGGAAGGTCACTGCCGGTTAGCGGTAAGTCACTGCAGGTTAGAGGAAGGTCACTGCCGGTTAAAGAGAAGTCCCTGCAGGTTAGAGGAAGGTCACTGCAGGTCAGAGGAAGGTCACTGTAGGTCACTGGAAGGTCACTGCTGGTTAGAGAGAAGTCACTGCAGGTTAGAGGAAGGTCACTGCCGGTTAAAGAGAAGTCCCTGCCGGTTAGAGAGACGTCACTGCCGGCTAAAGAGAAGTCCCTGCAGGTTAGAGGAAGGTCACTGCAGGTGAGAGGAAGGTCACTGCAGGTCAGTGGAAGGTCACTGCTGGTTAGAGAGAAGTCACTGCAGGTCAGAAGAAGGTCACTGCAGGTTAGAGGAATGTCACTGCAAGTTAGAGGAAGGTCACTGCCAGTTAGAGAGAAGTCCCTGCCGGTTAGAAAGAAGTCCCTGCAGGTCAGAGGAAGGTCACTGCAGGTTGGAGGGAGGTCACTGCAGGTTAAAGGAAGGTCACTGCCGGTTAGAAATAAGTCCCTGCAGGTCAGAGGAAGATCACTGCCGGTTAGAAAAAAGTCCCTGCAGGTCAGAGGAAGGTCACTGCCGGTTAGAGAGATGTCACTGCAGGTCAGAGGAAGGTCCCTGCATGTCAGAGGAAGGTCACTGCAGGTCAGAGGAAGGTCACTGCATGTCAGAGGAAGGTCCCTGCATGTCAGAGGAAGGTCCCTGCATGTCAATTTCACCTGTCAAAGAATTCAGAAGAATCTCACATTGATGCCAGGCAAATTTGCTCATCGAAGCCCATCCACACCGGCCCTTAGATTGACCAAAACTGTGTCATATGCTATACTGTCCAATCAATTTGTACCCAGCCAGACAGATCCATACATGACATGTTTGCTGGTAGAAGGTCATACAATCAGATTGTAATGTGTGTGACCGTCTAATATTCTAATAGGATCTGCCTCTGTGTGCTCTTTATAGATATAGATTGGTATCTGCCTGTAGATGTTTTATAGTGATTGGGTACAATTTGCTCAGCCCTCGTGTGTGGTCTCACCATCTGCAGGTTGGTTCAGGCGCCCATACATGACCCAATTCCATGTGATCTGACTGTATGTCATGTGACTGTGTGCTTGGGTTTATACCCATCGCAGTGGTGGAGGGATGGAGATTTTGGGCGAACAAAGCGATTGGATGGATTAAAAATGGTTGCCTGTTCGCCGTTGTTCCGGCTGAGATAAGATGACGCCATGACTGGCTCCGCCTTCTTCTGCCATATTGGGGGGGTGGCATTCGTGTGACCTGACATTCCTGTTTAGGGCAGAAGTCATTACGTGTGCGCACGTCCAACCAATCACCAATGTCTGTGGCCAGCGTTCAACAATCTGATTGGATAAACAGATCCAATCAGATCATATCAGATGTCCAATAATCTGATTGGGTCCCATCACCTTGTAATGTCCACGGCTGACCTGCGAGTGACCCGATTGTATGAAAGGAGAGAATATGACTACAATGACGAGTGCGGGGGGAGGATAGTTGTCACACAGACCTGCAAATCTTCCCCGTCAGCAATTATCACATGTGTGTCACCCTGCACACCCCCACTCGGTATTTCACAAGAGCCTCCCTCAGTCCCGGGACTCCTGGTATGATGAGGAGCCCTCTGTACAGCTCCTGCGCTGCCCCTTTAAGAGAATCACCCGGGTTAACCTTTACCGTGCTGGGTAAGAGTAAAATAATCTTGCTGATGGTCATATCACCGAGGACGTGTGTGTCGTGTGGAGGAGGAACATGCAGCTCATCGATTTATAATCTGTACACTCGGGCCAATGGCATGTGCTGTGGAGTGTATTTTTGAATTTACATTAAAGTGAACCTGTCATCAGATATATGTGTTAAGTGCAGCATGCTCCGTAACACTTAACCAGGTATTTGTTACCGCTCACAGAGGGACGGAGCCATCTTTGTTCAGGCATCATCCAGGGTCACCATTTACTTCCTGGACTGAGATGCCGATTCATGTAAAACCTGTGCAGTTCTTGGCTCTGTTCACAAATGATCAGCCCCCGCTGCAGTCTCTCACCTTGTGGCTTGCTACAACGTTACAATGTTGCAATCTGATCACTGGGGGGAGGGGAGACTGAGGAAATGCTTCCTCCTGCCTGCAGCAGACTGATGACATCATGATGAAATGTATTGTGGACAGGTATAAGTTCCATTCTAAGCTAGTGAGGTGGACGCTGAGCCCTGCTCAGCACCCCCTATCTTAATTTTGGTTGCCCCTGTCTGCCTGACATCTTGTGTCCCGGTTTCTGCTGCAATGAAACCCGGACACATCATTCAAAAGCCGGACTGTCCGGGTGAATCCTGGACAGGTGGCAACCCTAGGGGGGGTTGACACAATTTAGAGTACTGCAATCAGGGCTGATTCAGGATTCGGCCTTTGTTTCTGCTTCCTTGGAGTGTGCAAAGAATACGTCATTGAATTATATTCCTCAATAGCCACAATGGATATGAATCCTCTTTGTGCGCTCCAAATGGCTTTGCAAAACCAGATATGACCATATAAATGTAGCAGTGACACCATCACTGTGCTGCACATAGCTTGCGCAGAGGGCAGAGCTGTGGGAGGGACCACTCACCAGCATTAAATACATTTTATAGCATGGCAGAAGTCTCTGGCAGTCTCTGCTTTATATTGGCTGCGAGTATCTGTCTCGGCACAATGAGAAACTTGTCGGCCGTCCCAGGTGGGGCTGACGGGTCTCGGACAGTCTCACGTTTCACCTCTTACATTGCTGTGTTTGTTCTCCTCTGAGAGTGAAATGCGATCTTCTATTCAGAATGAACTTTATGATGTGAGATATTGAGTGGAAGTTTCCCAATCGCTGCATTATTCAGTTCCAGCGAGCAGAGGTGCGGCAGAGGAGGGGGGGAGGGGAGGGGGCGCTCTGTACACTTTGGCAGGTCCCTTCTATCTGGAACAATGAAAATATTTTGCTCGGCTCATAATTGGAGGTTATAATCTTCACACAACAGAAATCTCTATTCAGCCTCAGGAATCAACGCCGCTCGCTTCCAGGTTGCGTGACGCAGCGCGGCCGGACGCGTGAGGAAAATACAAAGACGTCATCGCACCTCGTCTGATCTACCGGAGGAAAAGTGACACGAAATTGGTTTTATTATTTATTTATAGACCCCAAAAATAACAAGGAACGTCATTGGTGTCCATCGGTGTCTCCTCCGGTCCCTCATCTCGTTACATTGTATCCCGTGGGATCACCCGCAATCATTTTCTTATGTTACATTGACATGATCCCTCCCACGCGGAGCCCCTATATCGGTCACATGGTCCTGACAGCAATGGTGGCGTTGCTATGTGCTGGGCTTATGCCTCCCATCATGACAAAAAGGGCTACAATGGTCCTCCATGATGGGGGGTTGGTCATAAAGGTAACAGCTAAATCCTAATTTGCCAAAAGATATTGTTCTAAAGCCGAGCATTCATCTGGGACCCTCCACAGGCTATATCACAGAGGAGTATCTCCTCCTCAGTGGCATAACAATCGCCATAGCGACCCAGGCGGCTGCTACGGGGTCCGGGGCACAGGGGGGCCCGGCCAGGATATCCCTGATTCCGAGAGGGCCGCCTTGGTCTCTTTGGCATCTCAGGCTGCTCGCTGTGAAGAGGAACGCGCCGCTGTTCAGATTACAGGCGCTGGCGAGTCAATGACAGCCAGAAGCGGCGGAGAAGGAGGCGGGGCCCGGAGTCGGCAGTGGAGGAGGAGGTGGGGCCCAGTGATGGAGGAGGCAGAGCTTGGCGATGGAGGAGGTGACGGGGCCCACCAGCGTCTGTGGAGGAGGAGGCGGACAGAGAATCGGGGCTGACAGGTAAGGGTTGTGACCAGCCCACCTGAGACCCTGCAGAGCCCACCATAGAGAGTCTATGGTGGGCTCTGCAGGGTCACTTTCAGGTGGGCGGTTTGGGATCTCAGGTGGGCTCTGCAAGGGATGTAACTAGAAATCATAGGGCCCCATGCAAAATTTAGCTATGTGGCCCTGTGATTTCTAGTTACGCCCCTGCTCCTCCTATCCCCTTCTGCTGCACACCAGCAGAAATTTCTAATCAGGCTGACAGTCGGAGGTGCCCACACTGGCTTCTCCAGATCAAACCTGAAGTCTCTTAAATTCCAAATGTATATCTTTATTAGGATCGTAGGAGAGAGACGTCCATAATTCCCTATGACTGATAATGATTCATCATAAGTGGAGGGGTGATGGTTATCCTCAGACTCCCATGATGCCCCCTGGCTGTGCCTATTTGTTTACAGTTCTCTAGGATAAGGCGGCTCACGCACAGTCATGTCGGTCCTCCTTGTTTTCCAGGTGCTCTGCAGGAATCTGCATTTCAAAGTGTCCGGCGAATGAGAGAATGAGCGAGAGATGTGAGGAGCCGGGAGGCCAGACAAAGCCAGAAATAATCAGAAATGACAAATCAAGGGAGAAGAACAGATGGACGGAGAGGACGCAGACGGAAGAGCGGGGGGGCCGCAAAACGGATAAAGAACCAAATCGGATAATGTGCCGGGAGAGTCATGCCTGCCCTCAGAAGACCCCTATCCTCACCTCACACAGGAACCCCTCCATCACTTCTCCTCTGTGCAGGCTCATGAAGTATCCTCTGGACCCAAAGGAAAGTAGACACCTGGTAGTCTGGATACTTCTAGAGCCTGTATACGCATGAGGAAGCAAGTTGGGTATTTGAAAATCAATCCTTGTTCTTGTTCCCAGGTCTATATACCTTCTGGGTCTATTATGAGGGTTTCTTACCATCCCTGTGCTGAGTTCCCAGGTCTATACACCTGCTGTGCCCATTATGAGGAGCTCCCACCATCCCTGTGCTGAGTTCCTGGGTCTGTACACCTGCTGTGCCCATTATGAGGAGCTCCCACCATCCCTGTGCTGAGTTCCTGGGTCTGTACACCTGCTGTGCCCATTATGAGGAGCTCCCACCATCCCTGTGCTGAGTTCCTGGGTCTGTACACCTGCTGTGCCCATTATGAGGAGCTCCCACCATCCCTGTGCTGAGTTCCTGGGTCTGTACACCTGCTGTGCCCATTATGAGGAGCTCCCACCATCCCTGTGCTGAGTTCCTGGGTCTGTACACCTGCTGTACCCATTATAAGGGGCTCCAACCAGTGGCGTCCCGAGGCTGGGTGTCACCCAGGGGCGGGGACCGGGTGACACCCCGCCGTGATGTTGCTGCGCGATGACGTCTTGGTGATGGACGCCGGCAGAGAGAGGAGGGGACGTTCACCCGGCGGGATAAGGTATGCCGACAGGTCCCCTCCTCTCTCCTGACACTGTCTGGCTATTGATCCGTGACTGAGTGATGGACATTTCATAAGGGGTGACACCAAAATGACTGCCAGTCATTTTGGTGTAACCCCCCAATGATGGCACCCAGGTGCGGGCCGCACCCCCTTGTGATGCCACTGGCTCCAACCATCCCTGTGCTGAGTTCCTGGGTCTCCACACCTTCTGTTCCCATTATGAGGGGCTCCCACCATCCCTGTGCTGGCTTCCTGGCTCTATACCCCTGCTGTGCCAATTATGAGGGGCTCACACTATCCGTCCATGGCCTGTAGAATGCCGGCATGGTGAAGACGGGAAAGCCCTGTGGGCTCTCCTGTTCGGGGTTCCCTCCGGGATGGCGATGTGCGCAAACAACCATAGTGAGCCTTTACTTTTGCTCTGACTTTGGCTGCACTTCGGAGGTCGTGTTTCTTGCGAGATTGGCGGCGTATTTAATAGTCGAGGTACAAAGGCGCTTTTCTTCCTAATCAGGCGAGCTTGTCTCCTTTTCATCTCCTCTACATCGTATTACATCCATTTTATGCTAAACCTTATTCTCGCCTCCACTGAGAATTCCCCGCCGCCACTGACTGACTCACAGCGTTCAAGGTGGCGAGACAAGCGGCTCGGGAGACTTACAGCAGGCCTGCCAACATGGAGAAATATTGGCTTCCCCTGAACACAGGTGTACATAGAAGCCATCTATCTGTAATGTGCCAGAGTGACATCATCAAATGAATGATGTCATTGCTGATGCAGCAGAACCTGCCTGTGTGTGTTCTTGTTGTCACGTCTTCAGTGTTATTGTGTAATGCTTGTCTGTACGCAGTGATTAAGCATCTCTCTCCCTGCGAGTCTATGAGTCAGCTCTGACTGACAGAAAACAACAGACTCTCTATAAGGTTAAATCATTTTACCTCAGCAGTAGGGCAATTTTTTTTTTTTGGGGGGGGAGAATATAGAGGCGAGAGCAAGGAGAGGCAGCCTGGAGAAAGAGCAGGAAGAGACAGCAAGGGGAGGGGATAAGGAGACCAGCTATAGAGGACTACAAATCCCAGCAATACAAAATAATATGAAGCTACATAGTCTGTGTTGTTCTGGTGGGCGCCCTGATGTCTCCTGGTGGCCTGTGCAGGCTCTCAGATGGATGAGCGGGCTTTGAGATGGGCTGCGCGGCTCTCAGGTGGGTTGTGTACCTCTCAGGTGTACTGTGCACACTCTAAGGTAGACCATGTGGCTCTAAGGTAGGCTGTGCACCTCTCAGATGGGCTTTGTGACTCTCAGGTGGCCTATGTAACTTTCAGGTGGCCTATGTGGCTCTCAGGTGGGCTGCGCGACTCTCGGGTGGGCTAAACAAGCTCTCAGGTGTCTATGTGGACTCAGGTGGGCTATGCAGGCTCTCAAGGGGGCCATGCGGACGCTCAGGTGGCTGTGTGGGGTCTCAGCGACACCACTGTGTCCTCAATCTCTTTTTCAAAAGCGAAATGTCAGGAGTAATTAATAAAAATTAAATATTTAAAGAAAAAATTAAAAAGTTAGAAAATTTTTTTTTCAGTTTTAGCCAGACATTTTTATTATTTTCAGTTTTGGTTTCAAAATGTCATTTCGGTGCACCTCTACTAAAAATGTAATGAACACATTGATAATGTTCATCTTTATGGCAGTGAAAATTACTGCTGCTAAGACCTGGAACAAGCCCAAATATTGTAAGGCAAAAGTTTTATGGATTATGATCCATGTAAATCTCCATAGTATAGCGCAAGACAGTAGACCTTTCTTTGAAGCAGTTTGGGAACCTTGGAGGTCCCATTTGGGTTTAAATGATTACTCTCTGTCATGTATGAGCAGGCAATAGGGGGGCTGGACTAAGACCTCAGGAATGTTTCTTTTTTTGGATATAATAATCCTTTTTGTTGTTATTTTGTAGTTATAATTTGATGCAGTTTATTATCTTGATAGATCAATAATTGAAAGTAAGGTAATTGTTCTATGGTCTGGTTCTGAGGGATGGATCTATGGATAAATGACTCTATATGTAGGTTGTATCTGGTGCAGAAACCAGCGGTCTCGGATGTACAGTTGGATAAAAGGCTCTATATTTAGGTTGTATCTGGTCCAGAAACCAGCAGACCCGGATGTACAGTTGGATAAAAGGCTCTATATTTAGGTTGTATCTGGTCCAGAAACCAGCAGACCCGGATGTACAGTTGGATAAAAGGCTCTATATTTAGGTTGTATCTGGTCCAGAAACCAGCAGACCCGGATGTACAGTTGGATAAAAGGCTCTAGATTTAGGTTGTATCTGGTCCAGAAACCAGCAGACCCGGATGTACAGTTGGATAAAAGGCTCTATATTTAGGTTGTATCTGGTCCAGAAACCAGCAGACCCGGATGTACAGTTGGATAAAAGGCTCTATATTTAGGTTGTATCTGGTCCAGAAACCAGCGGTCCCGGATGTACAGTTGCATGGGGTGTAACCACAGATCAGGGGGCCCCATAGCAAAATTTTTATGGGGTCCCCCAGCAACCTGACTACTGTCATTGATATTAAAGTCAGGTAGCAGGAGTCTGCCTGCATAGTCACTCCCCTGTACATCTGATGTCAGCTCTTATTGATTAAGAATGTCAGTGTCAGCAGCAACTTCTGCAATCCTTATTGGGGCCCCCTTCCACCCCCAGGCCCCATAGCAGCCGCATGGGCCTTTGCGACTATTGTCACGCCACTGTACAGTTGGATAAACGGCCCTATATTTAGGTTGTATCTGGTCCAGAAACAAGCGGTCCCGGATGTACAGTTGGATAAACGGCCCTATATTTAGGTTGTATCTGGTCCAGAAACCAGCGGTCCCGGATGTACAGTTGGATAAACGGCCCTATATTTAGGTTGTATCTGGTCCAGAAACCAGCGGTCCCGGGTGTTCAGTTGGATAAATGGCTCTCTATGTAGGTTTATATCTAATATACAGCAGTGGTCGTAGATCTATAGCGGGTCCCTTGGCTGTAGAGGAATCATGTTAAATGCTCCTGTGAGTAAAGGAACAAGAGATGACATTTTTTTGGAGTGGTGATGGAAGGGATGACATGTGTGCACCTTCTGTTATCATGCGCTCGCTATGAAATACAACTATTGATTGCTGTTCGCTTTTTTTCCAGCAAGGAAAACAATTCCTGAGAGGTTTGCATTTGCTGCGAATGATTCATGTGACCCGCTGTATCGCCCCGAGCCACCGGGAGCCCCCACATGGGATGCTGAGATCCGGAGAACAGAATGAGAACACTAATCACAGGATTTCTGGGAAACAAAAGCCGCAGTGACAGCGAGCGGACGGACGGTGAACGATTGAACCCTCAGTGAATGAACGCCGCTTCATTTTTTTTTTCAGGGAGAAATGGAAATGTGACATCTAAGGCGAGCTGATCTCCAGCATTTCACAAGGCAGACAACGATCTCTGCCGCCATGTGTCATGTCAGTCATCGATCGACAGTCCTGCGCAGGCTCCAAAAGCATTGGACATAATGTACAAGCCGTAGCCTCTTCTTCCACGACATGAAGCATCTGTATAGCCCTATTCTGTACATTATTGTGGCTTTGTGGGTAATTGTTGGCTACATATAAAGTAATTTGTTAACAATAAGGCAAAGGGGGTCTGTTTATAAACAATTTAAAGAGCCCTTTGCCATGTGGATATATATGTGAACATTCGTTTTGTGCAAATAGCTGCAAAAACAAATGTTCTCTGATATTGCATGGTGGCCACTAGATGGCGCTGATGAGCATATAAATAAAAAACGTCTTTCCTATGCTCTTCAGCGCCATCTAGTGGCCATAATACAGTATTACAACACACTTAACCTGAAAACAAAATATATTAAGAAAATGTGTTGTTTCCTCCAGCTCAGCCGCTGATTGGCTGACTGGTGTAGTGTCATCAGTGTTAACTGGCAATGGGAGGTAGAAGACTTGCAGGAGTCAGGTTGTGCTTTCTCCTTTTGACCATTGTGGATGATTGTGATCAGAGGGAAAAGGCATTCTGAGGCTGGATATGAGGCGTGGAGAGAGGGGGCAGGTTTGGGTCAATTGCCTTTGCATTGTAATGACTGGCCATGTTGTTACTCACATCTAATAACCACAATGTATTGCTATGGGGCCACTGTTTGATTAGGGGACCATTTTATTATAATTTGATCCCCCCCTCGCCAGTCACTATCACACCACACTCATAAAAATGAGGATATTTTTGCTCTGCCCCAAGTCCCTGCAGCACCATTATTACTCCCCACAATTCGCCATAGGGCGCTATGTATACCGCTATACGTACCGCACAGCCCCTCTCGTACAACATTAGAGTAATAAAGTTCCCCAGTCTGCATATGTGACATCACTGGCGAGGTGATGACATCAGTGTGGGTGTGGCCTTTATAGAAAAAGTGTAATGTGGTCTGAGAAACGCCCTTGGCTCTGAAAATGAGAATATGACGGTCAATTCATCCGAGGGGAGCCAAGGCTATGTGTTTCCGGCCAGAGTCAGGATGTCAGTCTAGCCGCATTTCACATCTTCATAAATATTCCTGCAGATAAAATGTTCAAATAATGATTTCTGAAGTAAA
>NW_017306844.1:149465-154485 GCF_000935625.1 Nanorana parkeri | reverse complement strand
CATGGCTAGGGCACGGCTCCTGGTACAGCGGAGACACGACTCCGAGCTCTGTAGTTGAGATGGAGCGGAGCACAGTTCACCTTCCATACAATATCTTGTAGATTGTTACCATCCATGGAGAGTAAATCACACAGACAGCAGCGCAATCCCAGAAGTGTCGCAGGAGAATGGAGCTCGCCGATCGCACACGGGAGAATTTACTAAACTTATAAAAAGTTACTCTCTATTTTTGTCATTTGGCCGATGCTGCTGACCTCCATATGTGTAAACCCACCATCAACTGCCTCTCTGCAGCAGCTGGAGCACACAGAGAGTAAACTCCTTGTGGAATGGATCATCTGAGTTTACCATAATGGATACTTGCTGGCTGTCGGTAACTTTTAAGTAAAAGTCCTATTCCAGAGCAAGCGCCACAAATCCTCAAATGCAGAGAGGTTTTGGAGTCATCCCTGACATTCCTCTGTTACGCCCACCATCCTCCCCTACCACAGACTTCTACGGAGCTGGCAGATGACCCACATAGGGCGCCAAGTCAACAGTCAAGATGGTGGACCTACACCAGAAGACAGGCAAGATGGCAGACCTACACCAGCCAGGCAAGATTGCAGACCTACACCAGCAAGGCAAGATGGTGGACCTACACACATAAGACAGGCAAGATGATGGACCTACACCAGCCAGCAAAGATGGTGGTCCTACACCAGGCAGGCAGGATGGTGGTCCTACACCAGCCAGCAATGATGGTGGTCCTACACCAGCCAGGCAAGATGGTGGACCTACACACATAAGACAGGCAAGATGATGGACCTACACCAGCCAGCAAAGATGGTGGTCCTACACCAGGCAGGCAGGATGGTGGTCCTACACCAGCCAGCAATGATGGTGGTCCTACACCAGCCAGGCAAGATGGTGGACCTACACACATAAGACAGGCAAGATGATGGACCTACACCAGCCAGCAAAGATGGTGGTCCTACACCAGGCAGGCAGGATGGTGGTCCTACACCAGCCAGCAATGATGGTGGTCCTACACCAGCCAGGCAAGATGGTGGACCTACACACAAATGACAGGCAAGATGACGGACCTACACCAGCCAGCAAAGATGGTGGTCCTACACCAGCCAGGCAAGATGGTGGACCTACACACAAATGACAGGCAAGATGACGGACCTACACCAGCCAGCAAAGATGGTGGTCCTACACCAGCCAGGCAAGATGGTGGTCCTACACCAGCCAGGCAAGATGGTGGTCCTACACCAGCCAGGCAAGATGGTGGACCTACACACAAATGACAGGCAAGATGACGGACCTACACCAGCCAGCAAAGATGGTGGTCCTACACCAGGCAGGCAAGATGGTGGTCCTACACCAGCCAGCAATGATGGTGGTACTACACCAGCAAGCAATGATGGTGGTCCTGCACCAGCCAGGCAAGATGGTGGTCCTGCACCAGCCAGGCAAGATGGTGGTCCTACACCAGAAGACAGGCTGGAGTCACAATGGCTTCAATGATTGCACATTGATAGCTCCATGAACGACATCATCATCCTTCATCAAACTTTGCATTCACGCACATTGCAGGAGGCACCGAAGGCCAAAGTTCTGTCCATAAGAAAGTTCCAAACATAGTGAGAATTCAGAGCGGGATGGCGAGAACGTTTTGCGATGGAAGGACCCAGAAAAGAAACTCCTTCGTCCGGCAGGAAAAGATTTATAAATAGCCTGACTGAGGATTAATCATGATGGCGGTCATGTAAGGAGGAAGATGGCGCTGTGAAAAGCCTCTTCAGTCCTTATGGTGTAAACGATAATCAGTTTGAGCCTCTCTCGCCGAAGCTCTCTGTAATCTGGAACATTCTGGAGTGGGGAGCAGATTTACATAATGATTATTAAGAGTCTGGACGAAAATCATCACTTGTGATATACTGGGAGAGATAATAGACGACAGCAGCAACATTCATCGCTGAGCACTGCAAATGGCCATCACTGCTGCTGGGTGGAGACCTGCATAGGAGAAGACATGGTCCTTTGGATGGAGAACACGCCATCAATATGTAAATGTATGATGTCATGTCTGATCCTGAGTCCACCTTCTTGTTGCCTCCTTTATATACTTATTCTATACATACATGTGTAGCCAGGTGGCTAAAAGCTTAACACTACGGCCTTGCAGCACAGGAGCCTAGGGCTCAATTCATACAAGATCTCTAAATGTTATTGCCATGTGTATGTCCTCCATGTGATTACATTGGCACTACAATTTTCTCCTACAGTCCAAAGATAATAGCAGAACCCTAGTCACCCCAATGGTTGGGGTGGAGCATCACGGATGAGCATGTCCAGCAGTGATAATAGCAGAACCCTAGTGGTGACTGACAGGTTCAGAAGACCTCTGGGCACTCCATGTGCACCCTCTGTGACTCCAACAAGTGGGGTGGAGTGTTAGGATGAGTATGGACTGTCACAGATGAGCATGGACCGTCACAGAGGAGCATGGGCCATCACAGATGAGCATGGACCGTCACAGAGGAGCATGGGCCATCACGGATGAGCATGGACCATCACAGAGGAGCATGGGCCGTCACAGAGGAGCATGGACCATCTTTGTAATCCGGAGCAGAGTGCAGTCACATCTCTCACCATATCAGCACTGGCTCACAGGACGGTCAGCTGCGGTCACAGATGGAACAGCGAGGACTTAAAAAAGGTCAAAA
This sequence comes from Nanorana parkeri, assembly GCF_000935625.1. Taxonomy (NCBI): domain Eukaryota; kingdom Metazoa; phylum Chordata; class Amphibia; order Anura; family Dicroglossidae; genus Nanorana; species Nanorana parkeri. The sequence continues at coordinate 151,771 of NW_017306844.1, read as the reverse complement.
GTCACATAAAAAATATATGAAAATGTTACACAATAAAAATAATAAAGTTACGGCTCTGAATGTTCCTATAAAGAACCCAGCTGTGTCCTGACTGAAATCACCATGTTGTCTCCCTTCAGGAGAGGGGGGAATGTTCCTTTAAGCCTCCATGAGTACATACATACGTGACATACAGACATCGGACGGGCCAGTCTGGGCCTGCTGACCCGGTTTCTCCAGTCCCATGTATTCCCATCTCATCCACCGAACACGGCGACTGCATATGATTCATCATCCCAACTCCACACAATGCCATCACTCATAGAAGAGTATGGAGGATGTAAACAGGAGGAGCGCCCCATCCCAGGATATGACTCATCACATGATGAAAGACGCCACCGTGACATCATAGGAGACCCCTCCCCCCAACACTCTCTAGGTATATGTTATATTATACAGGAGTGACATCACCGCTCTCCAGATATGTTATATTATACGGGAGTGACATCACCGCTCTCCAGATATAAGTTATATTATACAGGAGTTTATTATTTCAGTCACACGGCACGCCGAAGATAACGCCGGACGCCGTATAGATCCAGATGAGGTGGAGATGGGAAAAACTCATTTCAGCTGCACACGGAGCTGTAAACAAACAGCGAGGAACCGATAAAGACGTGGAGAGAGATAATCCACAAACATGGCGCCCGGGGGCCCGCGATGACACGTCTGGGCTGCGATCTCTGGCGGCGTATAATAGCGATGAATACAAAGTATCTCTTCGCTGGAATCACATGACTGCAGATTGAGTGACGATTGTCATGTCTGCAGGTCAGGTGACCGATTGTCCCGGAATACGTCCGTCGCAGAGCACATGACCTGCTCTTCCTCCACAGGCGGCGGCCATGTTTGCGCGACAAACGGTTTATAAGAATCATTCTGCATTTCTGCGTCACCCGCTGCGGTCTCCAAACTGTGGCCCTCTGCTTGCCTCTCTCAGCGGTACCACGCGTGGCGTCATCACGTGCGCAATGACGTCACTGCGGGGTGTCACCCGGTACCCGCACGGGGTGTCTCCCCGCCTCGGGTTCCAGGGCAGATCGGCATCGCAGATGGTATGTGCAGGAGAACCGATCTGCCCTGGAACAGCTGAGAAAGCGTTGGAATGCTTCACCTTCTGCCGGTCACATATTGCAGCGCCGAAAAAGTGGGCGGGATTACATTAAAATGTGTGACCACGTCACTGGTCACACATTCTAATGCAGTCACAAACTTTGATAGAACACGGCGACCCGTCCTCTCTCTGAAGAAGACGCACTTCATCCAGCAGCTCCCTGAGGACTGCAAGAGCCTGCGCACTTCACCTGCAATGCACTGATCGCGCGGTGCGACGCTCTGCAGGCTTCACTAGGGGGAAAAAAAAATCAGTAAATCGCAAATTGATCGTCACATCAACGTTGCTGCGTTGACCACTTTCTGCAAAAGAGGGACGAGGTCTTTAAATCTGCAGCTTTCATTAAAAAATAATCTGGTGATCCCGCCGTGAAGGTCACTTCCTGTTACAGGGTGACAACGCTCTGTCCCCGTCTCCCAATTGTGCTTCTGTGTTGTCACGCAGGCTTCTAATGGAGACTAGAAGTTGCCATTTCAGCACACATTAAGCAGGCGTGGTCCACTGTTGTCACCATCATGAAATCCGCTCTGAGAAATGCCATGCAGCCATTGCTGGAGTGAAAGTAGACAGGCAGTGGCTGCAAAGAGTCTGCAGGAGATCAGCAGATGGGGGGTGGGAGATGAAACCTATTAAAAAAACATCGTGACTGTTAATAATGCGCAGCGCACGGAGCAAACTGAATGCCATCCGCTTAGGGGCTACAGCTACTTGTAAAGCAACCATCGACTGGACTACTGCAGCACCGCCACCCCCCCTTCCTACAAGCTAGTGGGCGGGGCTCCAGCTGCTGTCCCCCTCCATCCCCGTGTCCCGAGTTTGACGAGCAACCTGAGCCTCATTGAGCCATGTGACCTCTGCCCCGCCCCTCGGTTCACTCAGGTGTTGATGGGAGGAGTTTTCTTGGCGATGGGCGGGGTTACCGCGATTGGGCGGGTATTGCACCGTTATTGGAGGGCGGGGTCTGGTACATATACATATACATATACATATACATATACATATACATATACATATACATATACATATACATATACATATACATATACATATACATACACTGCACTGTATACAGATCCCTCACCGCTTTATTCAGACACCAGGTGAGTCTGGGGCTAGATCTGTTCTTTATATAAAGGACAATGTGTGCCCATTG
>NW_017306844.1:137224-149452 GCF_000935625.1 Nanorana parkeri | reverse complement strand
ACCATTTGGCTCCAGGAATTGATCATATTTTCTCCCACGCGGACTGTCAAGAGCTGAATAGTCCTCCTTTCCCTTGGGGAGAATCATCCTGTTAGTGTTCTTCGGGGCTTCGCAGTGCACTCTGGACTGTCAGGATTGCACATTACAATTTCCTGGAACTATGCAGTAGGTTTTTCGCAATGGACACTAGAAAATGGCAGCTTATCTCTGGACTCCGGGGACTTGGAAATACAATGTACTTACCTCTGTACTGGAAATGTTTTTTTCCTGCGGCTCAGGAACGCAATGGAATTAGCTCTGGACTGGCAGAAACATTTTAAAGGACTCCAGGGACTCTTAAACACAATGTACTTGCCTCTGGACTGGTAAAAACATTTCAAGGGACTCGGAAGCACAATGTACTTATCTCTGGACTGGCAGAAACATTTTAAGGGACTCGGAAGCACAATGTACTTACCTCTGGACTGGAAAAATCATTTTCTGGGGCTCAGGAACGCAATGTACTTACCTCTGGACTGGCAGAAACATTTTAAGGGACTCGGAAGCACAATGTACTTACCTCTGGACTGGAAAAATCATTTTCTGGGGCTCAGGAACGCAATGTACTTACCTCTGGACTGGCAGAAACATTTTAAGGGACTCGGAAGCACAATGTACTTACCTCTGGACTGGAAAAATCATTTTCTGGGGCTCAGGAACGCAATGGAATTAGCTCTGGACTGGCAGAAACATTTTAAGGGACTCCAGGGACTTGGAAATATAAGCAGGAGCCCTGGCTGGAAACCAGACAGGATACTACCACAGTGTATTTAGCATTGGCTGTGAGGATTCGGGTAATGTACTCTCCACCCGACACCAGGGATATTAGTCCATATCATTTTCTGTTTATACCAGGAACCAAATATCAGGATCGGACGTTGTTCTCTCCGTAGGGTGCCAAGAACCAGGCACCCTCTAATGGGCACCAGAGAGTGGGCAGCCCATCATCTACTGGGGACAGGGACTGGGCAGGTTATCTTCTATTAGGCACCAGAGACCTGGCAGCGAACCTTCTACTGGCCAGGAGGGGCTAGGCAGTGTAGCCTCTGCGGGCCACGTGGGCTGGGCAGCGTAGCCTCCGCCGGCCACCAGGGGCTGGGCATTTATATTATCATCCATTGAACGTTTATAAAACTGTTTCACATGTAAGCAGCGTGTGTACTAGAAGAAGCAAGGTTGCCAAGATCATGAGTAACCATTTGTAACATCATCACACTGCCGTCTTTTACTACATTGAACTCAGTGTAGGTTATTCTGTGTGCCCGGTGTAGGGGTGCTGGGTCGGTGTACTCGGCGTAGGTTTGCTGGGTCGGTGTAGGTCCTTGTGTGCTCGGTGTAGGGGTGCTGGGTCGGTGTAGGTCATTCTGTGTGCTCGGTTTAGGGGTGCTGGGTCGGTGTAGGTCCTTGTGTGCTCGGTGTAGGGGTGCTGGGTCGGTGTAGGTCCTTGTGTGCTCGGTGTAGGGGTGCTGGGTCGGTGTAGGTCATTCTGTGTGCTCCGTGTAGGGGTGCTGGGTCGGTGTAGGTCATTCTGTGTGCTCGGTGTCAGGGTGCTGGGTCGGTGTACTCGGTGTAGGTCTTGGTGTCATTTGTCAGTGTTCAGCAGATGGTGAAGGGAAGACATTTGGAAGGTACGCCTGTTCTCCAGCGGATTTCTCCCGAGTGTCAGGATATTGATATATTGATATCGGGATGTAGGGACCTGCAGGGATCAGCACAGACGTCGTCATATGAATACTGAGCGTGTGTCAGCAGGTAGAGGAATGTTACAGAAATAAATAGGTGTTTTCATCCCCAGACTGGAGATTATAAGAATCCTCGGAGATAATTTGTATCAGTTGACGTAGTGCAGTGACCGCGCTTCGCCCCAGCAAACACAGATAATAGTATAAATATTTACAGTGAATTCAGGGAGCTGTGCCTTTAATGTGGGCCATGTAGGGAAGCGCCGGCGGTGTGAGGTGCCTGGCGTTGGCGGTCGGCCAGTCACTGATTGGTGATGAGTTAGGAGGTGACACCCTGCCCTCGCATTTTACTGTCACCGCCATCCTCGCTGTCTGATCAGACGTCCTGCCAGTCGCAGCATATCCAGACCGTCTGCGGCGAGTCATAATTGGCCGCCATTCCACTCCTTTGGACTGCGTTCAGTGCAGACGCAGATGGCTCTCTTCATATGTGAGGCCGCTTGTGTTTACTGCTCATGTCCTCTGTAAATATGGCGGCTTAGAGGAGTCTGCGTGAAGTGCGCATTGTGGGGGCCAGCTGAGTGAATAGTCCTATATATCGGCCGTATTACGTTTTATGCCCAGAACACATTTGTAGGGTTCATTTCATCTGTTACCTTTTTATCTTTCTCCACCTTCCTCACAATTCCCCAATTTGCTGGTTCTTGGCCCGGCTGTCTTTTCCTCACATTTCGCTCTCTGCGCCCCTTCCTCTCTGCCGCTGTGCCCCTTCCACTCGCTCTCTGCCGCTGTGCCCCTTCCACTCGCTCTCTGCCGCTGTGCCCCTTCCACTCGCTCTCTGCCGCTGTGCCCCTTCCACTCGCTCTCTGCCGCTGTGCCCCTTCCACTCGCTCTCTGCCGCTGTGCCCCTTCCACTCGCTCTCTGCCGCTGTGCCCCTTCCACTCGCTCTCTGCCGCTGTGCCCCTTCCACTCGCTCTCTGCCGCTGTGCCCCTTCCACTCGCTCTCTGCCGCTGTGCCCCTTCCACTCGCTCTCTGCCGCTGTGCCCCTTCCACTCGCTCTCTGCCGCTGTGCCCCTTCCACTCGCTCTCTGCCGCTGTGCCCCTTCCACTCGCTCTCTGCCGCTGTGCCCCTTCCACTCGCTCTCTGCCGCTGTGCCCCTTCCACTCGCTCTCTGCCGCTGTGCCCCTTCCACTCGCTCTCTGCCGCTGTGCCCCTTCCACTCGCTCTCTGCCGCTGTGCCCCTTCCACTCGCTCTCTGCCGCTGTGCCCCTTCCACTCGCTCTCTGCCGCTGTGCCCCTTCCACTCGCTCTCTGCCGCTGTGCCCCTTCCACTCGCTCTCTGCCGCTGTGCCCCTTCCACTCGCTCTCTGCCGCTGTGCCCCTTCCACTCGCTCTCTGCCGCTGTGCCCCTTCCACTCGCTCTCTGCCGCTGTGCCCCTTCCACTCGCTCTCTGCCGCTGTGCCCCTTCCACTCGCTCTCTGCCGCTGTGCCCCTTCCACTCGCTCTCTGCTCCCCTTGCCCTCTCTGCCCGCGCGCCCCTTGCCCTCTCTGCCCGCGCGCCCCTTGCCCTCTCTGCCCGCGCGCCCCTTGCCCTCTCTGCCCGCGCGCCCCTTGCCCTCTCTGCCCGCGCGCCCCTTGCCCTCTCTGCCCGCGCGCCCCTCTCTCGCTCTCTCTGCCCGCGCGCCCCTCTCTCGCTCTCTCTGCCCGCGCGCCCCTCTCTCGCTCTCTCTGCCCGCGCGCCCCTCTCTCGCTCTCTCTGCCCGCGCGCCCCTCTCTCGCTCTCTCTGCCCGCGCGCCCCTCTCTCGCTCTCTCTGCCCGCGCGCCCCTCTCTCGCTCTCTCTGCCCGCGCGCCCCTCTCTCGCTCTCTCTGCCCGCGCGCCCCTCTCTCGCTCTCTCTGCCCGTGCTAGATGCTCTTAATATAATGCTGTAATTTGTCTTCTCTTGCAGATTTGCCCACAGGATGGGAGGAGGCGTACACCTTCGAGGGGGCCCGATACTACATCAAGTAAGTAATGATGGCCAATGCATCATGCCTGCAAAGGGTCCCTGTCATTGTTTGCTTTGCTCGTCGTATGTATGCAGTGGGGTCACGCCTGTCAGGCAAGTTGTTGTGTTTGCAGTATACATAGTGAAATGCGTTGGGCTGGATGGTCCAGTTTTCGGTATAGGTGAGATGGGGGTTGTGTAGGTGAAGATTTGCTCTCATTGAGCTGCTTTGATGTCCCTGTGAGAAGTGTAATAGGTTTCCGGTGTGTGGAAATGGAGTGATACAAATCATAGGAAGGAAGGAAGGAAGGACGGTGGGAATCTGGTTGCCGTGGGTAACCGGCACAACCCTTCCTTTTGCTTTTTAGCACTGAGTGGTCTTATCGGTGAGGCGGTGCAGAGAATTATAATGGCAGATGTGGTAACCAATAGCAACCAGGCAAAACTGAACTGCTAACAGATCAGTCTAAACTAAAATGTGATTGGTTGCTATGGGTTACTACGCTTGCGTGTCCTTGTTTTTGCACATTTTTAGGATAACCATATTTGTGTGTACATGTCGGAGTCGGTGTAGTGTGGGTTCTATTCACCTGCATAACGGGTAGGAGGTTCCCTTGGCAGTCCAACCAACAATGATATTTCAGCTATTTCTCACTCCACCACCTACTTCTGGAAGCTGTGTGAGCTCACCGGTGGTACGTTTAACCATTGGCGATACACTCAATGACTGGGGGTACGTGGTGCTACGCCCATGTTTACTGATTGGTGGTTTGTACTGTGTTCACCATGTGGTCTGCTTACCGATTGAGCATTGGTGGCAGCAAAGTGTTTCTGTAAAGTCGTGTGCACTCACCAGCGGTACGTTTACCGATTGGTGGTACACTCAATGACTGGGGTGTACGTGGTATGCTTACTGATTGGTGGTACGCCGTATACTTACTGGTGGTTAGTGCTGTGCTCCCCACTTGGGGGGGTTTCGTGGTACACTCACTGATTGGGGGAGTATGTGGTTTCCTTACTGATTGGTGGAAAATGTTACGCTCAATTATTTGGGGTACACTCGACAAATGGTGATGCGTGGCATGCTTACTAATTGGTGGTACGTGCCTACAAGGGGGGTATGTGGTAGACTTATTGATTAGAGGGTATGTATTCCACTAATTGGTGGAAAATGATGTGATTATTGATTGGGAGTATGCTCGATGATTGGTGGTACATGTTATGCTTACTGATTGGTGGAATGCTTATTGAGTGGCAAATGTGTGCTCTCAGTAATTGGGGGTACGCATAACGATATGTGGTATGGTCACTAATTGGTGGTAAGCCATACACTCAATGAGAAGGAATGTGTGGTATATTCAGCAATTGATATATGGCATGCTCACCAGTTGGTGGTATATAGTATGCTCGATGATTGGTGGTTTGGTCACTAATTGATGATATATGGAATGCTGAACAATTGGGATTATGTGGTATACGCACCAGTTGGTGGTTTGTAGTATGCTCAGTGACTGGGGTTATGCTCGATGATTGGTGTTATGTGGTGTATTCACCAATTGGTGGTGTGCAATGCACTCAATGATTGCAAATACGTGGTACGCTGACCAATTGATACTGTATATGGAATTCACAACCATTGGGATAACGTGGTATACTCACCAGTTGGTGGTATATAGCATGCTCAATGATTGGGGTTACACTCAGTGATTGGTGGTATGCAGTACACTCAATGATTGGGAATGTGTGGTATGATGACTAATGATATATGAAATGCTGAACAATTGGGATTACGTGGTACACTCACCAGTTGGTGGTATGTAGTATGCTCAATGATTGGGGTTATGCACAATGATTGGTGGTATGCAGTACACTTAATAATTGGTGGTATTCTCAACATATGGTGGTGGTATATGGTTTGCCTAATGATTGGTGGTATGCTCATTGATTGGTGGTATGCTGTACACTTCGGCATAGGCTATATACTCACCGATTGGTGGTATGCTGTACATTTAATGATTGGGGATACAGTCATTGATTGGTGGTATAGTCATATATTTGTGGTATGCACTATGCAGTACACTCTATGATTTGGGTTATGCTCATTGGTTGTATAGTCACTAATTGGTGGTGTGTAGTATGCTCAATGATTGGGGTGACGCTCTGATTAGTAGTATGGTCACCAATTGGTGGTATGCTGTACGCTCTATTATTGGTGGTATGCTCATTGATTGGTGGTATGCAGTACACTCAATGATTGGGGTTATGCTGTATGATTGGTGGTATGGTCACCATATGGGGGTATATGGTTTGCTCACCAGTTGGTACGTGGTACATTTGCCGATCGGTGATATGTGGCCCGCTCACTGACTCTGCTGATTTCTATATGTATATCCGTGGTTTCCTCCATATCACATGAATGTGATGCTTGTGACGTGACCTCATCTTCCTCATCCCTGAGATCCGCTCTCTGACCTCTCGCCGTCTCTCCTATACAATTGTAGACTTGGAATGTGTGAAGTGAGGAAATCGCCCAGTTTTTCAGCCTGAGCCGGTTTTGCATCCCCCGATGGATCCACGCCAATCATTTGTGGCTGGTCTGTGTATGCATTGCCCGGAGACGATGGAGGGATGAGGGATTTGTGTCTGGAGGGGTGTTGGGGGTACCGAGAGGGAATATTATTGGAGGTGAATTACGTATAATTTCCACCCCCCCCTCCCTCCCCTCTCTCAGCTGTAATGCTCCCCCGAGCCGGTTTGTCAGGTTCCTCCTGTTGGCAGCACGTGGCGGTGGCGGTGTCCCCGGGGTCAGAGGGTGAGTTCATGGATCCTGGGAGGGAGACACGTGACTCATGAAATGAATCTGATTGAGAAATCTTGTCAGGTCTCCACATGTTGGAGACAGTATGACATGACATCGAGAGGCTTGCAGAGTGAATGTGCCTGGAAGGGGGAAGGGCTGTTCAGTGATACCTGGGAGAAGGCTGAACCAGGTGAGAGTCCTCGGCTGCCCTGAGCTGCACACCGAATCGGACACAATATGGAGCTTTATCTCCTTCCCGTGCCTGTCATGTGTTATCATGTCCCCCCAGGGAGACGGCCATTGTATATCTCTATCCCACGTCCTCCTCGGCTTAGCATCACCCCTGGGAGCCCCTCACATGGCTCTGATCAGAGTTTATACATCTTTTATAGCTGAACATCCTGTCTCCCCCCTCAGTTCCCACCGCCCGGCATGTCACGTATGCCAAGAGCTGACATCTCCCAGGACCGCCAGCTGTAGTCTGTGTGTGCAGTGCATGCCGTGTGTCAAGAGCAGTTTATATTGTGTATGATGTGTGCAGTGTATGTATTGTGTGTATCCTCGGTATTTGGAAATGGGGATAGACGTCATTCTGACATGCAGTAGAGCAGTGTGTGTAGAATTCAGGAAGCAGTCAGTCCATACACAGCTGGAGAAGTTTTGTGTCATGTGACGTGTCCTGGTTGATGTCCCGGGACGGTCTGCGCTCTCCGTACATGTATTGCTCTGTGTACAGATTCCTCTCTATGATAATTCTATTATCCATGCTGTGTATGGGAACGCCGACCTCACCGATCCGGCACAGAAAGTCATGGGCCCTTCCCACAGCCCGTCGGGCCCCGTCTCTAATCATCCTTCCGGTTGCAGCATCACCGGTCGCCATGGAGACCAGGATTGCTCACACATCTTATTACAAATGATCCTCCGATTGGAGGGGGGAAGCAGCACTGCGACGAGGGACTCAGCAACATATACTTACACGTCTGTTATTAGCAGCGCGATATGTATTATATAATGATTACCGCGATCCACCGTACTCGCAGGAGAGCGCCACTCGCCGCATTGGGGTCGTCTGATCACTGTAATATTAGAGATGCAGAACATTCTGTACAGTATACACAGAATCTCCATCTATGTAATCTTCCCCGGTGTGACCCGCAGCGGGCCCTCTCCAGTCTTATGTCAGCGTCTCTATCCAATAATTGGGGGGAGCGCTTTATTAGGCTTCATGTTTTGTTGCCCTGTGTGATAAAATTCCACTTTGCTGCGAGTGGGCATCTCGAGCTGTGCTTTTAACTACAAATCCCAACTTGCCTCTGGGAGTCATGCCTGTAACAGTCTTGCAATGCCTCATGGGACTTGTAGTTTCACAGCAGCTGGAGGGCCGGAGTTGCCCTCCTCTGTGCTGACGGTATTGAGGAATTTCTGCAAACTTAAGGTACCCATAGGTTGAATGTCACCTGATCTGCCAGATTTTGATTGGATTGGTTGACGGCCTTGAAGTCAATGGTCACCAGCTGTCTACACCAGACCGAGACAGGCGGTGTTGGTTATTTTAGGTGAGCGGCGGGTTGTGTTTTCAGGGGACCTTCATGCAGGGAGTCTGTTTGCACAGGGATGTGCGATTCGCAGCATTGGGCAGATTTGGATTGGTTTGGCTGATGTCCCTGATATAAATGGTCATCAGCTGCCTGTTAGGCTGCATTAGGTATTTTAGGTTGACCTACACTAAAATAACCATCGTGGGAAATATCTGTCCACTTTCCTACCTACATTGCCATAAATGTGAACACAGCGGTGACCTCGGCGTGAATGTTTATATCGCAGGCTGGAAGAAAACAAATCTTTTTTGCAAGTTGGATGATTGATGTATGACTGACCACCATCAGTCTTTATGGTGAGCATAGCCAAGATGTCCTACAGCGCAATAGGTGGCGCGTGAAGTGCCTGTGGTCATGTGATGGTTGGTATTGACTCGTGCAGCGGCCGGGAAAACCTAGGAGCTGTCAGGATGTGCCAAAACCCATGGCAACAAACCAGATTTCCGATTGGCTAAAGCCCAAATGGAGACCAGACCTCTTCTTCTTCTTTTTTTTTTCTTTCTTGATATAGGAGCCAAGGGTTAGATCATCCGTTTTTGATGTCTTTTGGTCTTCCTGTCCACGTGACCCCCTGTGACAGTGACCTCCTCAGCGGTGACACATCAGGATCGGACACTTCAGAAGCAAATCGTTTTGTCTGGAGTTGATGTTGATGAGGGTTACCATTGTATGAATTGTTTGGAAGGACGCTGGGTGTGTTGACTGCAAGGCATGATGTGTATGTTCTGGCTGCACCCTCTGCGTGTGGCGGGAGGGACGGATGGGTTGGGGCCTGATGGTTTTATTAATCTGTAGACGTTTGATGTCTATTTCAAGAGCTTTATTAGCTTCCAGCCACCATCGAGTGTTACAAGCGACGTCCCCACTCCTCGTTCATATGATGGATGTGACGGGGCAGCCGGTGGATAGATCACCACTTGTGGAGGAGCTGCAATATAGCAGAGCAACCTGGGACTGTTAGTTCAACTCAAGCTGGCCATATAGACATGGTCTGAGCATAGGTAAGGACAACTGGCCATATTGTGTGTACATGGGCTGGAGTAGATCTCCCATCACTTTGTTATTGTTGGCTGCAGCTAAAAGATCTGCTCAGACCTACACAGACCTACACAGACCTTAGAAATACTTTATATGCTATAGTAGAAATACTCCCGTGACATACTTATACCCTTCTTACTGATCTGAGGCCCCTCTACTGACTCGTGTCTCTGCTGGTGTCCTCTCTGACTCCGGGCATCACTATTCCTCTTCTGCATCTTACAGACATGTTGGTTATTATTGCCCTGTGACTGCTGGAGTTTTACGTGCTGCGGTGCTCGCCCATTGTAATAAACAGTCTGAACTGTTCCAGATTATGCAAAGAACCCTGGAAATGTTCTGAACACGCTGTAGCTGGACATAAGTGCTGTTGTCGAGGCGCTTTAGGTTTGTTGCATTGAAAGCCGTTGTAGACACTTCTGAGATACTTCTGAATTCACTGATGGGGGCATTTGACCTCCTTCTGATCTGCATTTGACCTGCTTCAAGCAGATTTTGCATTCCCATGGACTTGTATTAGAATGTAGAACCCCCTTAAAGCAAACCAAAGCCAACCCAACCCTTAATGTGTCAATTGCCCAGGTGGCAATGGAGTAACATGTCACTAAGAGACATGAAAAGCTGATTAGGTGACAACACTGCGACATTTACATGATATACCGTAGTTGGTAGTGATTTTCAGCCCACCTTTCTATTAGAGGTGGATATCTCTTTCAAATGTATGGCCGGTGCCACCTGCTCCACCATATCCTCCCCAGTTAGGGTGGAGAATATCTGGTCCCCCTGAGCTGGTCACCTAGGCAGAACTAACAGAGAATATTCTAATGTTTCCAGGAGGACAAATCCCTGGAGCCCACGTGTCTAATAATCACAGCTAACAACTAATATTTCTGGGCCTTCTCTGTTGTTGGCACTTTGAATTGCTGCCTTTGCTCCCTCACCCCCATTATCTATTTACCACTTTGTCCCTGTCAGTGCCCCCCACTCTCCGTTATCCACTCATCACCTTGTTCCTGTCAGTTCCTCCATCCCAATTTTCAAGTCACTACCTTATCCTTGTCGGTGCTCCCACCTCCATTACACAGCCCCCACCTTGTGCATGTCATTGCCACCACCCCTATTCATTTACCACCTTGTCATTGTCCCCACTTCCAATTATCCAGTCATCGCATTGTCCTTGACCGTGCTTCCACCCCTCATTATCCCTTGTTCGTGTCAGTGTTGCCACCCTTATTATGTCATCACAACCTTCCTTGTCCTTTTCAGTGCCGCCATTCCTCATTATCCAGTCACCTTCTTGCTGTCAGTGCCCCCCCCAATTATCCAGTCACCTCCTTGTTCTTGTCAGTGCCCCACCATTATCCAGCTACCTCCTCGTCGGTGACCCGCCACTATCCAGACCGGCACTGTGCAGGCCGCAACTTGTATATAACATTGGATTTATACAGTTGGACTAGATAAAATCTTGCAGAACCCAGTAGCCAGTCAGTCCAATCTTAGATTTTTTTACAACAAACATGTGTTCTCTATAATGTAGAATCCATCATGGGAAGGCGACACCATTGTGTGGAATTGCAATGATTGCAGTTGCTGGAAAGGACGAAGAGCTCTGCTGGGAATCTCTCGGCACTGGAGTCCACAAGAGATAAAAGAGGAAAGGGACTCGGCTTACAACAAAACTGACATGCAAGTTATTGGTGGAGTTAACATGAGTACAGCAAATGTAATCTCTATATTTATTGTCGCTCAGATAATCCTGATGTCAGACAGAGAAGGTGAGGGAGGACAGGTCTGCTTTGAAATGTCAAATCCAGAGAAAGATCCAGTGGAGAGCAATCCGGTTTCCAATGCTGGGTCAGGAGACTTTGGTTCTGTCTTGTAAAATATAAAATGCACACATTAAAACACACAGTGGAACCCTTTAAGGATCCATCGGGGACGATCTTCCTTTGACAGCAGTACGGAAAGCTCTGCGGTGTGACTTTGCCCGCTCGGCTCCTGGGATTTGCCTAGCTCAGATCTCCAACATCACAAAGTAGATCATGAGGAGCCTCAGCTGGCTGTGGTGTGCACCATTCTCCAGAGAGGAAAGAGGCAGCAACATTGTGCTAGAAATTAGATCAGATGTTATATTCACCGATCATAGTCACCTCTTGCGCTTGTCTCCTTCCTCTGCTGGGGTGGAGGAAAGTTTTTCTGGCAGCGGTAAACTTTGTAGAAAGTTTTGTATTTTTTGGTAATTGTCGGCTGAGCGGTGATGACAGGAGAGCCTCCACATTGATCAGGTAAAGCAGCTCATTTAGTAGAATACGTTTTGTTCCTCGTTGGCGGTATTAGCGCAGATCTCATTGTATTAGAGTTTGCTGTGCTGGTAATGAGACTTCTAATGCGGCCAGACTATTAATGTGATGGAGCTGTTGGAGGACGGTGGTGAAGGACGATTACTCTCTCTTCTCGCTATCGACTTTGCACGGCGCTGATCACACCACTCTACATACCTCTTGGTGTCCTCTCTGGACTTCTCGTCTGGTGGCTCAATGCAGAATTCCTGTCCCGCTCACCTTGGAAATCACTACCCTGAAAGATCTGTCTTAGATTCAATATTTTACCAACAAAGCACAAATAATTTATTGTGTAAAGTGAGAAATTACACTTGTTTGTACAGAATGTAATGTCGCTATGTAAAATCATCTGTGTGCGAGCTGCCATCTTGAATTGCTGTGTAAATGTCGATTAGTTGTTGCAGCCCTACACCACACTATTTTTTTTTTTCTTTTTTACTTCCACCGCTCCAAGCTTGCTCCTGTGAAGGAGTGCAATCTCAATACAAACTAGTAGTCCATCACTGGAGCCATTTTTTTAAAATGTGTTTTATTGTTTAACCGATTTAACCGCTTAATCGAACTTAATAATCGGCTAACTAATCGATTTTGAAAATAATCGTTAGCTGCAGCTCTAGTGTCAAGTTCAGTCACTGGTGACAACAAAGAGATTCATCACAGGCTCCTTCCATAGAGGTCAATGTGTGACATCAATCAGGGGGAGAATGAAGGAATATGCATGAAGGGGAAGATTT